>NC_048408.1:4336870-4360025 GCF_013103735.1 Etheostoma cragini
AATTTGCATTTGTTATTTAACCCCTGAATATAGCAATTTATGATTGCCTTAATAACTCACTCATAATGAAAAAAGGCTTGCTAAGCATCCCCTAACCAATCCAAAAAATAGTTATTATATTATTAAAATGTGGTGTCACATTGCAGTAGTTTAACAGGGGTATGTGGAAAGAGTGGGGAGTAGCTCAACTAAAGAAAAGTATACATACATTGTGATTTGAAAAAAAAATAATATTGAGAATTGAACATGAACACAAATATTTGACTATGCAATAGAGAGTACACCAAAAACTAAACAAGCAGAAGTCTTAGAACAGAACAGAAAGCTAAGAGTAATTAAAAAGAGTCTGAACACTAAGTTCAATTTAAAAGTATTCAAATGGGTATAAGTCAACTATTTATCCAGTCATAGTTGAAATACAGTAGTTTGCTGAAAATAGAAAAATAAAATGGATAGTGTGTCAAAGTGGCCTTATGGATACACAGTTGAAATAGTTAGTCAAAAGTCGTTGATATACGGCAAAATAATAACCTAATAGTAATAGGTACATGTTTAAAATAATAAGCTAACAGTAATTGGTAAACAGGTGAGATCGTTGGCCAATGGTAATGGATAAATGGTTGCAATAACAGTATTGTTATCAGTATCTGATGGTAGATAACTTTGTTGTCCCCATGGGGCATTTGGGTTTGCAAGGCACTTCATGACAAAACATCAAACGTATGATACCAACAGATAGTCCATCAGACAACGGCAGACATAACATGAAGAACATTCATCACACACTACACTACACTACACACCCTTGGGCATGACCAGGCCAGCTGGACACCTAGCACATTTTGACTGATTTACGGCTTTTATGGCTTGTGGTACAAAAGAGAATTTGGATCTGTTCTGTTCAATGAGATGCCCATCTTTGGAAATGTGTTCAATTCTCAGAAGTGTTGTCCCAAGTAACACACTGGCAGTTGTAACTGTTTTTCTGAATGACTTTTTCTGTGACTCAGTGGCATTTCCAAACCAGCAGGTAATATAGTCAGTTAAAACACTTTCAATAAAAGCAGTTTAGAACATTTGGAGCATTCTGTTATTGACATTAAAAACAAGTTTTTCTTTACGGTTGAAATGGTTAGCTAGATTTAAATAGCTGAAATTGTTATTTAAAAGTAATAGATGGAATAAATGGATGAAACATAGCTACATTAAATAGTTCAAATAGTGATCTAAAATACTGGATGAATGGTTGAAATATGCTTCTACTTCTACTACTACCTTCTGCTAGGTAGGATGCTTCCACTGCAAAGTTGACCAAAGCAACCTAAGCATGTCGTGTTTTCCTTGTGCTGTGCTTAAGCCAAACTGACTCCACCAACGAGCTAGCTTGATTTATCTCGCTGTGACTCTGATCTCTGAAGGGTGCCACCGTTCCTCACACAGCAGCTATTTTCCAGGACACTGCTTTTTAACTGATTTCTTTCCATCAATCCTTTAGCTGCTACCCTCTGCAGCCATCCCTCACCCTCACTCTCACCATCACCCATCTGATCTCTGCTGCAGTGTTAATTTAAGTGAACCCAGCTTTGTAAGATCAGCACTTTTTGGCCAACACACATGTACACACTGAGCCTTTTGTTTATTTGTTGAGGTACAGTAGCATTTGCTGTGGCCATGTCTCCCAGTGAATATCCAGCATGGTGTTTTTAGCTCTGTGGAAAATACAGCACTAGTATACACACACACACACACACACACACACACACACACACACACACACACACACACACACACACACACACACACACACACACACACAGACATATATAAATATACATCCCTCTATACAGCTTTTCTGAGTCTACATCAGTCCACCAACCACAGTTTATCCGTTGACTGCTTATATCTGTTAATGTCTATTATTATATTCACACACACATTTATACATGTATATAGTATGTATATCTGTGGGTATACATATATATATCTTTGTATATATATAATAGACATAAGCAGCCTACTGATAAACTGGGGTTGGTGGACTGATGTAGACGCAATGCTCAAAGCTGTCATTTCTTCCTAACTTGTCTCTACATATATGTATTTATTTAAATGAGGCATCCAACATATTGGAAAATAATCTCCAGCACTCACTTTTATTTCTTTCTTCATCTCACTTCTCAACATGATGTTATGCCTCAAACAACAATCATCAGCTTTCTATTTTGTAAGTGTTAGCAGAGGTCTGCACCGTGGTGGCTCATCCGGATCCCTGCGTTGCTAAAGTTTCCTAAGGTTGCTCTCCTAAATAAGCAGGGCTCGTCAGGGCACCCCTGCAGTCAGGAGGGCTCGTTCTGCTCCGTCTACCCTCTGGTGCCTGAGGGTGGAAACACTACTGCTACTTCACACACACTCCACTAAACCTGGACACGTGCCAGGCTCCATCTCCGTGGCCCATTCCTTCTTTCTCTTCCCTCTATCGACCGCCGTTCCTATCCTGCTCCTCCTCATCCCTCTCCTCCCTCTACGTCTGCTCTTCCACTCCTGCCACACTTACTCCCCCCGCCCCTTTTCAGTCTGTTGTAAATTGCGTGTGGAGAAATGAGAACTAAAAATACGCCAGTGATAAACCCAATTATCTGTCCCTTTTCACGCTACATGCCCAAATAGCTTAGAACATGGGACAGGCTGTACGCCAGAGACCAGCCTTCAGTGTGGATTGTTTGCAGTGGTGCTGTCTACGTGATACTCAGGTATCTGCAGTACACCCACTGAGAAAGCTCCAGGATTTCCTTATACCCACTTAAGAATGCCCAATAACACGTAACAACATACTTAACATCATATTTTTAATATATTTTTAATTGTCATCTGTGTTTTTGTTAAATAAAGGTATTTCCAACTTTAATTGGTAAGATAAACGTGTATCTGAATGACGGAAATTAAGTTTTTGATGCTCAAAATAGCCCTGGGGGAGGACACCCAGAGCCCTCCTCTATGATATGATTTTGAAATAGAAAAGTATTGTATGTTGTTCTCTGAAAACTAGTAGAGAGAGAAACAGCCAATGTTGTGGCAGTGTAACTGTGGACCCCCTGAAGACCCTTTTCACTGTGTCTCTGTGGCTCCTCCAGATATCACCTGCTAAGAATGACGCCTTAAGTCAGCTTGTCCCACAAGACAACTCACTATCAGCAGCACACAATATTTGATCAGCTTGCATGTGTGTTTATGTGTGTGTTTGTGTGTGTGCCTGCTGTCTGAAGATGACCAGAAAGGACATCAGCACAGAAACACTGCACCGAGAATTAAATTCAAGACAAAAAACGAATGCTCTCCTGTGAACAACTTTGATTATTTGAAAGACTTATCCTTTCAGATATTCCACAGTCTGCAGAGCACTGATGCACTGTACTTGGCACATGAGTTTTACATTTGGCTTTTCACTTCATTTCGGATATCCAAACCACGTAAATCCGTTCCCAGTGTTGACAGTACATTTGGTCCCTGATTAAATTCCCCTTCCCCTTTCTGCCGCAACAGTGATGAATTAAAGATATGCAGCTCCGCAGACAGTAATGAGTGTGATGCTCTTCAACAGCACTTGATGATGTACTAACAGAGGTTTGAGCTTGTTCAAGTATTCTTCTTGTCTGCAGCTCAAGTACTTATGAGTGTCAGATACTCCTCTTGCAATCAAAAGCTGTAATAGTCAAAGTATAGCCAAACTGGTGCATTTATCTTCGATGTATACCCGTCATTCGCCGACTTGCGGTCTCCTCACACAGAGACCTGTGGAGCTCAGTGATTTGCACGTGAGTGCCTGCATGTGTGGAATATCATAAGCCACACATGGGGATGAATTCCAGGATTATAAACTGTTAAGCCAGGAGTTTTATTTATATTATTTGGGGCAAAAATTGGCGTCCCCAATTTGATTCACTGCAGTTACAGTCAGCATTTGGTAACCCATTTTTGGACTACATGCACCGGACCATATGACATTTAGTGTCCCAGAGGAAATTAGTTTTTGCAAGACCAGCATGTGTGTGTGTGTGTGTGTGTGTGTGTGTGTGTGTATGTGTGTATTTCTGTGTATGTTTTGGCTCCAGTGAAAAATACTGTTTCTGCTGCTTATGGAAATTATCCCTATGTAGGTGTATTGCACACCGTGGTGTTATTATTTTTACTTTTTTTAATCAGATAAATAAACAGATGTGTTTGTGTAGCTGTGTTTGTGCACTTTTCCACCTGCGTTTATTTATTTGTGTGTTTGTGTGTGTGTGTGTGTGTGTGTGTGTGTGTGTGCATTAAGCTGATAATCCTTAGTTCAGAAACACGACTGCTGCTGTTGGCAGATCTCATATCATATCATGTAAACACAACCAGATGAGTTAATAAGATTCATGGAAAGTCTTGACTGAGGTCACTTCTCTTGGTCTTAATGCACTCTATACTGAAGGATTGATTTGCTTCTATTCTTTTCTAAATTGCTTGAAAAAGACTTGCTCTCATGTCTTTAGATTCAATGGGGACAATTAAGTCACCACTGAAGCAATGAATAGCCATTTATGACATTACAGTAATATGGGGTTTTGTTCCCCAAGGACAACTGAACATGTGGACAGGAGGAGTCAGGGACAGCCACACAGTTCCATTGTAGGCGTCCTTTATTATTTACAACAAAGCTGCGAGACAGATCTAGGACAAAGTGACAAGTAACTCTTGTATGGAGACAAATATTTTCTCAATTCAAGAGGATCTTTGACATTCTTTGGCGTTGATTTACTATTGCTCTGCGGAGCAATTCTGCTCTATTTCACAGTTATTTAAACAAAATGTGAGAACTTAATAATAATGTATACTTTATTAGTCCTGCAAGGGGAAATTACAATTTACAATCTGTTGTTTTTACACACATTACACACCGGCCTGAATTACACAGGCATGCTCAGTACCTACACATGCACACCCAAATTCAGATGCCACAGTACACACACGATGGTCTCCATTTCCATTGACTCCATTTTTCTTAATAACAATTTAAATTAAACCATTTTAAACCAACTTTTTTAGAACATCTACATTAAGCTACATCTCCAACCAGAAAGAGGGGGGCAGAGTGCAGATGAGTACACATGGACTGCAGGCTGGCTTTGCAGTTACTACAAAAATAAATAAAACAGTTTTCAATATTTCAATGATATCTTGATTATGTGATGCATGCCATACTCCCCTTTTGTTTCCAGAACATATAAAAGGCCTTTTGAACAACAAAAACTGCTTTCATCAATTGATTAAAGTCCAGTAGTTGATTCTAATCCAACACACATTCTGAAATATTCAGTAAATATCTCCTCCCGGTCTGCTAGCTGTGCCCTGAATAAGCCCGATTTATTAATTAAAGCCAATAAAAACCTGTGGTAATGACGTCACATGCTGTCTTGTGATCAAAGTATCATATGGAATTGGTTTTAGACATTTGAAGGTGTTTCCATTCATTTGGACAATATGTGGATTGCCGTCTACCAACACATGATCAAAATCGGACTAGTTGTAATAGAGCTTGTTTGCCAGCTGATTGCAACATATCAAGCTATAATAAGAAAACATTGCATCTCTATGATGATGCAGCTGCAACTTGGCTTTTAGTGTCCCTCCGGCACCGCTGTTTGAGTGTTCCATTTACTCCGGAGGACGTCCCACAGCTTGTCCTAACCTTTTCCTTCTCAACTTACCAATACATTTATTCAGAAAGTCTCTCGTCTCCTGTGTGCAGACAGAGAGGAAATACTGGGCGGAAATGAACTACAATTTCTTCTTCTTCGTTTTGTGGCGGGTTGACAACCATAAAGTGACCTAAAACTTTATTTAGTTGGCAAATGACGTTTCCATCAGAGTTTATCGCATAAGCTGTATATCAATCAAGATAAAATGAGATGAGAGACAATGTATTTTTTATGAAATTCCATTGAATTTTACTGTTTCCATAAGGCATTTTTTAATTCAAATCACTTAATTCAGATAAAAATGTGTGGATGGACACATAGCTACTGTTTGTGTGGTAAATGAATGGATTGGATGAGTGTGGGATGTGCTAGTTATCAGTGCTATCTGGAGGCACCTGGGCCTGGTGCTCCAAGATTATAAATGTAGGCTCCTGCTCATTCTCTCTCTCTCTCTCTCTCTCTCTCTCTCTCAGGCACCCTCCCTGAGTTTAAACTCACCTTTTTTGTTTTTTTGCAAACTCTACAACATACACACACCACACATTGTCATGCATGCTCACCCATTACTGATCCTACCGACATTCACATCCCACGGTATGTGTTCCTTTGCTATGCAACCTACTGTGATACCTTATGTTTAATAAATGACTTTGTTTGATTCTTTAAATGTGTGCATGTCTCACTTTTGTCATGGTCCAAGAGCCAGGTTATGCCAAACTCAACAGTATTTCACCAGAATCGCTGACTCCACCTCTAACCCTTTGGGGTCTGAGGGGAGTTCAGACACACAAATGATTTTGTCTTGCTGTGAACAAATCCAAGCAGTATTTTCTGAAGTACCATGACTGTTTTGTATTCAGCACAGGTGCATCTACAATAGTATCACGTTGTATTACCATAGAACAGACTATTGTTTGGTGAGCCTGACTGATTTCTTGAATGCAGCAGCAATAATCCTCTCTGAAAGCCAGATCTTCTATTCCGTCCATATTGTAACCCTGACCTATTTCCTCTATACCATCAGTTCTTTTCTCACCACGCAAGGAAAACACAACATCCATCCTGGAAGCTTCCAGAAGCCTGTGATCACCTCCGCTCCATTAAACCCCACCTTAGTGGGATGATCATGCCAGGAAGAATAAAAAGGGGCCATCCAGATTTCATTACTTGGAGTTGAAAATAAAAGCACTTCTCTTGGGGTCAGGGGATGTGGTGCAGATATGTGGTTATGAATAATTCAGGGTGGTCTAAAAGTTCTAGCGAGGGAGGTAGATATTTTTATATGTTGTGTTTCACTTGAGGCAGAAAGATGGCACCAGTGTACGGTGTATGAATGAGAGCAGGTGCAGGGGTAAAAGCATGTTGGAGGTATGTGAGGTGAAAGTAGAAATGTGACAGGAAGCCTGGAAAGGCAGAAATGTATTGAGTAAGTACGGAAAGAAATCAAGTAAAACAACCGAGGAAAAGCAAAGTCTGAAAAGGGGGACAGAGATTGATATTGTACTGTTGGGATGACAACTGGAAAGAGTGGAGAGACATGAGGGTGACACTAATGGCACATCCAGCTTTCCCAAAAAACATGAATTAAACATTGCCCAGGGAAGAGCAGCGGCCCAGGCTGTGGTGCGTCACGCTAAACAATCCTGGCAGAAACATTGATTCGCACCTAGTTCCCCCTCTAAACCGCTCCGCTAATGAGGCTGGCGAAGACAAGCGTGTCATGACGCCACACTGTGAGCTCAGCACTTGTCAGATGGCGACACCAGCAGCAGCAGCAAAAACACATTATCCCTGCCGTGCTTGTTCTGTTTTTCTTCATCCCTCCTTTTCATGCAGCGCTTGTCTGCAAGGATTAGACCCGGTTAACTACTTCCAAAAGCTAAATTAGAAAGAGATGAAAGAAACGTTTTGATGCTTTTACTTGTTGTGACAACACACAGACATTGTTGTGAAGGTTGATTGTGTTTGTTCTGGTTGATATGGCCTGAGAGTAAAGGGGATGTCCTGGCATGAAGTGTGTGTGTGTGTGTGTGTGTGTAAATAAGCACTGGTGTACACACACTTATGCTGCACACAGGATATTTACATCCACACATGCCACATCTGGTAGAGTGTCACCTGGGGCAAATCCACATGTTTAACTTTTTCATTACATTAAAATAAATATTATTGTAATAATTTCATTCAGTCTAATGATGCAGTGGTTTCATTATCTTGGTATTTCATTTAAAAGACAACATTAATTTAAACTAAATGTCATGTAATTAGAAGGGGTGTATTGGAAGGGTGGTACTGTGTTTCAGCCACATGGTGGTTGACTTTAAAAATCCAACAGGGGATGTAGTACTACACCCCCTGTAAGATATTTAAACACATCAACAGAAAAGCATTTGAACACATTGTGGTACTTTTTGAAAGATAATAGGCCATTTCAGCAAGGGTGAGTTGTTAACAGGCCTACTGGGCCCAGTGACCCAATGGTCAGTGTGCGTGCATGTGTTTGGTGTGTATGTGTGTGTGTGTGTGTGTCAATGTGTGTGTGTGTGTGTGTGTGCGTGTGTGTGTGTGTGTATGTGTGTTTGGTGTGTATGTGTGTGTGTGTGTGTGTGTGTCTATGTGTGTGTGTGTAAGTGTGTGTGTGTGCGTTTGTGCGTGTCAGTGTGTGTGTGTGTGTGTGTGTGTGTGTGTGTGTGTGTGGGTGTGTGTGTGTGTGTGTGCCTGTGGATCCATGTACAAGGCACAATGAAGTGCAGACAGGCACACATACACATGTACGCAAAACCATGAGTGAAAAGGTAAATTCAGTTTGTCTCTCTCTCTCTCTCTCTCTCTCTCTCTCTCTCTCTCTCTCTCTCTCTCTCTCTGTCCAGGACATATCCTCTTCACTTTCTACCAACTCACTGGCGTGTTCTGTTTGCGTCGACTCGGTTTAGCTCAGCTCGGCTCGGCTCGGCTGAGCATTACTCCCTTCATTAATAAAATGAAACATAATCAACGTGATAGAATCCGAGCAGCGCTCCACAACGAGACAGAGTATCTTAAAGACACAGCAGGCTGGACAGTCCCGATCTCTTCTTGAATTTGGCAAACCAAAGAGTCTGAAGAGATAGAAAGCACGTGCTTTAACTCACCAGGGTACATTTGTTAAAAAAAAAAAAGTTTCAACGTCTTAGTGTCATGCATCAGAACATGCTGTGAAATCAACACTCCTCCAAATGAAGGAAGAGAGCAGCTGACTTCAGCACCACGGACAGCTCCCAGTGGCGCTGTCCATGGTGCTGACATCAGATGTCTTCACACATCATTCAGTCCTGCATTTACCAACATACAGAAACTTTTTTTTTTTTTTTACCACGTCAATATCAGAGATCTGCGTATAAAAGCGGAGCTCCCTGCCCTGCTGCACTGACAATTAACTCAGATCTTACTCTCTTTCATTACTGTGATTACTTACCTCTTTGGCTCTTCTACCAACTAATTAACGGACATTAGGATGTGTGAGAGACTATTATTCTACTATCGACCTAAAAAACTTACCCATGGTGAGTGCAACACTTGCCTGTAGTTACTAGAGCCCAGTGCCAAACACTCCCCCTGAATATAGGCTCACTGTTTTTATGTTATTAAATGAATGCTTCCTTCCTGTCATGCACGGAATTTAATGACGTCTATTATCCTTCAAAGCAAGTGTTGGGCGGCTCTTCTCTCCCTGTGTGGAGTCCGTATTCATGCGACAGAGGGGAGCTTTGAGCGCATAGGGGAGGGACGAACGAAGTGAAGTTCGGATCAGATCAGGAAGGTGCGCACCGGGAGAGCGCGACAGACGGCACCAGGGGAGAGACGCGCGTTTTCGTGCCATTACGCATTATTTCTCTTGATCATTAATTGATAGAGATCATTAAAGAAAGTGAAGGGGATCCTCAAGCCATAGGGGGGAGAGATGGAGCCGGCGGCGAGATGGACTTTGCTGCTTCTCCTCGTGGGTTTGATAGCGCGAGGTAAGTAAAATTTCTCCGAGGTAGGCTTATGTGATGAACAGCACGCGTAACGTTGGCAAACAGTATTCTGTGATACGGTGTGAGACAGTGCTCGAAAGTTAACTTGGAGATTGTGTAGTGGTTTAATATAACGCCTTTTTTCATAGTTTTGTCTTAATCTTTGAGCTGTGTGAAGTCACCAACAACACAGTGGAGCTTCTGTCCAGAAGTTTCCCAGCCGTTAGAGCTGTGGTCACGGACAGTCAGTCTCATTACTCTTTCACTTTTATTACAATCATTAAAATATTTAATGCCGAACTGTCAATATCCGCTTCATGAATTCAAAGTTGTTTCAAATGTTTTTTTTGTCATAAAGCTCATCCATGACTCGGTTTTGTGTTAACTAGGCCAACAAAATGAAATGCAGAACAGTCCGGGAAATGAATTTGGATGAATGCAAATGATGTTTTGAGGCGTGTGTCGGGAAATCAGTAAAGGAAAACAGATGTGTTTACAGGATCTGTTTCCCTATTAACGGCTGGTGAGAGTGCGCAGGGTTATGTGGCAGCATTGTATTATTCAGACCAGATAGAGGGCAGAGAGGAAGGTTTTCAGCAGGGGAGATTGACCGTCTGCAGGCGTTTACCACAAACCTTCTGATAACCGTATTCCGTTTTACCCTAAGTATGATTAACAGGTTGCATCGCATTTGTAGAGTGTGTTTGTGAAATGACATACACATTTTTTTTTAGAGCTGTAGAGTGAGGATATTTTGTAAAGGGGTAAGTTGTGACTTTAAAAAAAAGAAAGACATCAGCTTTCTTTGTAGATGTTGAGTTTAAATCGATTGGGAAGGAAAATAGGAAATAGGAAGAATGGAAGAAGCAAGTAAGGAAGGAAGGAAGGATGAGAGGAAGGCAGGAAGAAGGGAAGAGAGTGTCAGAGGGAGAAAGAAAAGAATAATGCAAGGAATGAGGAAAGGCAGGGGAAGGAAGGAAGGAATGAAAGGAGGGAGGGAGAAAAAGGGAGGGAGGAAATGAATCTGGTATTGTATTATTATTATTATTATTATTATTATTATTATTATTATTATTATTATTATTATTATTATTATTATTATTATTCTAAATGCAGCCAGCTTTAATCAGTGACCACAGCTGAGGCAGAGAGCCGGGCTGTGACCTGGAGCCTCTCTGGGAAGTAGATGCAGAGAGAGTAATTATGCTGCGGCATTTCAAAGCAGTAGCGTAAACATTTGCTCCAAGGGCAGAAATAGCAGCTATTAGATTTATGCAAGGTGGCAGATAGGCTCTTTTATGGTTTATCAGGCTCCACACTCATACCTCATTCCATGAAGCTCTTGGCTGCGAGGCATATGTGTGTGCGTTTATGTGTGTTTATGTTTGTGTGTGTGTGTGTGTGTGTGTGTGTGTGTGTTTCCCTCATTCTCTTGTTCTCTGCAGTTTCCGAAGTCAAGTTGGTACCTACATCAGTTGTTGTGTTTGTGGAAAGTCGTGAATCTGAATCTCAGATTGGAAACCCTCCGGTTGTCCTCGGGTCATGTTTGACCCATTTTCAAAAAGTTTCTTCAGTATATCAGAATTTGGGGTTTTCTTTCAACCAAATTGTCCAAAAGGTAATAACTGGTTCCCTACAACACTCTTCACAAGTAAATAAATGATCACTTCACTACTTTCATTTATTTATTCATTTCAATTTTATAGCATTTGAAAAAAATAAACGGATGTTGAAAAAAGTGACAAAACTGTCGGGCAAAGATTCCAAAAACAGCCTCTGACATATCTGTGGTCTTTTTTTAGTTCTCTGCTCTCTCCAACAAAAATGTACATCTGTTTTTTAGAAATAGTGACGACAAATTGGAAAAAGGTGACAAAAACTTTGGAAAAAGCTTCAAAAACGTAGAGAAAAGGGACAAAAAAAACTTTTATTTTAAATTTGGACCCAGAAAAACAAGTTTCCTGGGCGACTGGAAGACAACACACGGGGAACAGTGTACACTCAGACACACTGCTGTAGACAAATGGATCAATGTTAGCCAGCTAGGTTAGTTAGTGAGTTAGTTAGTGAGTTAGTGAGTTAGTGAGTTAGTAAGAGTAAGTTAGTCAGTGAGTGAGGTATGGAGTTTGTGAGCTAGTGTGTGAGTTAGGGTGTTAGTAAGTTAGTTAGTTAGTGTGTGAGGTAGGGAGTTAGTGATTTAGTTATTGAGTGAGTTAGTGAGTTGGTTAGTGAGTGAGTTAATGAGTGAGTAAGTGTGTTAGCTAGTGAGTTAGTGTGTTTGTTAGTGAGTTAGTGTGTTTGTTAGTGAGTTAGTGTGTTTGTTAGTGAGGGAGTTAATGAGTGACTTAGTGAGTTAGATTGTTAGTGAGTTGGTGTGTTAGTTAGCGAGGGAGTTAATAAGTGAGTTAGTGAGTAAGTGAGTTAGTTAGTGAGTTAGTGTGTTAGTTAGCAAGCAAACTGAAGTGGTGTGTGGTAACATTTGGAGTAATATGTTAAATTTACATTTTCAAGTCTGTGTACATTTTTTACAAATCAGAGTAAAGATTTTCCACCAAACATTAACATTGCGACCTCAACCTGTTTTAAATCTTTGTTTTGCCTACAGTATCCAGTTGTGGCAACTGGAACATGGCTTCTCTGGTTATGTTTAGGCAACCCAAAGCACTTAGAAAGATTATGGTCTTGGTTAAACAGTGAAAATAAATCAACGCTGATAGCACAGGTTTTTGAGTAGATTAAACCCAAAATATGGGAAATGAACCCAGGTCTGGGGCATAAAGCTCCTGTGCTCCTGTGCTGTGTACACACATCCATCCACTTAGACCTCCTCCCTATGGCCTGTTTGCAATACAGGGATGACTCACCCTTTGATTTGAAGAAACATTGCCAATCAGGGCAGCTATTATGTTTCCTCTTTAACATAACTTGGCATAGCAAGTAAGTATTATCGAAAACAATGTTGCCAGTTTAACTGTGATGCACTGTGTGTGGAGATTATTCTAGGTCAGTATCATCACCATGTTCAATGCAACATTACACAACCAGATGACCAACTGTAGCTATGCTCTCAATCATCACATTTGAACTGTAACATCTTGTTCAGGGATGTGTGGGGAAATTCTAGCGAACAGAAGGCCAACGTGACTGGGATTTTAGTTGCAATTCTAGCCTCATGGCAGGTATTATGCACATATTGCATTTACAATACTGGCAAACACACACAACGAGTAAATCACACATACACATACTGTATATACTGCATATCTGTTGCTTCTGGGGGTTTTGAATGTGCTACTACTGTGTTACCTCAGCCTGTAGGTACTGTATCTTCATGATGCTGTCTGCTGTTTTCAAACAGAGGCTGCACTCTTAATGTATTTGAATGCATGACTGATGATCCAGTCAGTGAACTGTGGTGATGAGGTGTGTGTGTGTGTGTGTGTGTAGCTGTGTGGTAACAAGGCTTATATCACATTAAAACTTACAGAGCAGAACACAAAGCAGAGGGGGAGTGGCGAAATGGGTTGAGAACCCACCTTTTGGGTGGTGGGTGATGGGTGCTTGATCTCTGCTGCCTGCACGATCCGACATGCACAAGATGCTCGTGCATGCGTAGACGATAATCCTGCAGGAGACTTCACGATCTGTTCCATTTATTTCACAGCGCTCTGGTGGAGGAAACTGAAGGATTGCAGTGACAGAAAGACTCACTTCATTCCACATGTGACCAAAATGGTGTATGTTCAAGCATGCGTGATACAAACAGTGTAGGAAAAGCATCTAGTTTCCTACTATGTATTTATGCGCATTCTCGTGTCGGATCGGGCAGGCAGCACAGATTACGTTCCGACACACCTCACACTTCTGGAATCACACGCCTGTTTTGATGAACACACAACTTATCATTTGATTGCACTGTTTTTCAGAATAAAGTTTGGGAGTGTTTTAGTCATTTCCTAAACAATCTGGTGTCAGTTAACACTTTTTATAATGGAATATTTAGTGTATAATACTCATACTATCCCACATTATTGGCGGCTAATTTTTCTCGCTCTGGCTTCTCTCAGGGCTGAGATCACATTTCCTGAACCTAAGAAAGAGAGGAAAACCTGAAAATATACATTTTTTAATGAGAAAACCACTATAGAAATATTGAACTACAAAGATTGAATGACTCTTGTATATGAAACATTTTCAAATTCATGTAACCCACTTTTTTGGTAACATGCCTTGAGGGAAGAATTTGGGATTTTTATTTGATCTGCTCATTTTAAATGTGAAATAAAAGGCCCGTGTGGGGTCCTGTGAATGTCATTAGGCTTTTGATAGCACTATATCAGACCTATATTAGTGTTTATATCCTCAGAAAAAGTCACAATGGAAGAAAAATGGTTTTGTGTGGCCCTTCCACACAAAACCATTTTTCCTTGCATTTAAAAAAAAAACTATGTTAGGTCCATATATGTGAATGTGAAAACAAACTGCTACCTCCTAGCCACTGAAAATAAACAAGAGGAGAATTCAGGCCAATCACCACGGCTGGTCAGTTTGATGTCATGTTGCCTGAGCTCACTACTATTCAAGTGATGTTTTTTACAAAGAATGTGTGTAACATTCTTTGTAAAAAAACATCACTTGATTACATTGTTTTAATGTAGACTGTGGACTGGGTAAGTCCACACAGACATTAACACAAAGTCATGAAATACGTGTGGCAGGGCACCTTTAAAGGAAGGTGTTCGTAGAGTGATGAAGTATTCTGCTTTCATAGGCGTGACATCTTTTCCTATTCCACTTCTTGGACACACACACACACACACACACACACACAAACACACACACACACACACACACACACACAAACACACACACACACATTCCAAATTACTGTTCCACTATCCTATCTTCTCTGGCTCTTTGCACCTGTCTCCACAGTTTTGCACTCACACATCTCTCAGGTTGTTGCTGTCATCAGCTTTCTACTTCATCTTACTCAGTTGTATCTCTGTCTGTTCTGCTGCTGCCCCCCCCATGTAATCTCTGTCAGTTGACTTCAGCTCATTTCAACTCAGCTTTATGGGCACGAAAGGAAAACAAACCGCATGAGCCGAGCATTTCAGCTCATTGCAAAGCAATTACTCCTTTATATGGTGTTTACCATGCAAGCATTGTGTATAAAAGTAAAAACACACTTTCTCTTTCACCCCCTTCTCTCTCTCTCTTGCCCGTTCGGCCTCTCTTTCTCACTCTCCTTTAAAAGCATTTGCATGCTCAGGGGAGTATGGAGGCTAAATGGCTTTCTAACAGTATCCTCTCAAACGGCCCGTAAAAGGTCTCTTCTTCTCCGACACTCGCTATCCATTCTTCACCCTCTCCCCCTTCCCCCCCTTTCAGCATGCAAGTTGACCCCCAACCCTCATGTCTCGGGTGCATTAATTATCTAGTTTCTATATATTTCTACAGAATCTATATTTTAACCAACTATCTTTCTACTGTAGTAGTGTTTTTAGATATATTCTGCATAACCAGTTGAATAATTGATATTGTACGTTTGAGTACATTAACTCCACATGCTGCTGAGTTTACTGTAATCAGGAATTCTTCTTCTGTCCTCGATCATGACCTGCAGCTGGCTTATTTTTTCTGAACTCTGTTTTAAAAAAGGAGTCAGACTGAAACAATGAACTTAACCAATAAACTACAAAGTTGTCGGTAATGTCAAAAGACATATCAGACTGCTTCCTTGGAATTACCAATATATTAGAACAGAGGTGTGAGCATATATATGTCTCATAGTGGTCATGAAAGAAATGCTGGCAGAACAGCTTCTACATGTTTAATGTGACACCGGAAACTACAGAAATAATACAAACAGGTTGCTAAAATTAAAGCCATATGACACCAAACTTCTATTCCATATAAACCATCACTTACCATCAGATGCTGATCATTCCAGTTGCACCAGCTGTTCATCTTCAAATCATATAAACAATTTCCCACGTAGAGATTAGTTATAGATTCACACCCAGTATCTGCCAGGCGTAACTGATGCTTAGCCAAATGAATCAACTGGTTTTGGACAAGAGAATGAAACAGGAAATAGGAAATATTGTTAACACATCTGACCTGAAACTTAATCCGAATTCTGTTTTATATTGATGTAAATTGGGGTATTTTTAAACGACATTTCAAAAAAATAACACAATAGTCACAGAGGACATCTTGACATGTTGTCAGAGGTGGAATATCACAGGTGTATATAATAAAATAAAGATGGCTGGATTCCAGTTACCTGCTCGAGTCCTGTGAGTGTGTGTCACACTGCCCGGGCTCACTGGGACACTTAATGGAACACCTGGGCTTTTCCTACTGTGTCAAGTCAAAATGACTGTTGTCAAAAAGAACTCTGATGTGGCAGTGTGTGTTCCTTGCCCCAACTGACATCTCTTTGGTGATGTTGATGTGTACTTAGATCTCAGAAATGTACCTGGGGGCGTATCATTTCATTACAACTAATGAACTATTGCCAAAATGATCAATCTGATCAATGCTGTGAGAAACGTGTCTCTGTCGCTGATAAAATTGATCAATTCCTGCTAGCTAGCTAATAACATTGACTCCCACTTAGTTCTAAAAACATCCACAGTGGATGCATCCCATGAACTACTATTAACACTAGCTTGTTAATGATATGGTCTTTTGCCTTGCATGTGGCGCAGGCATGCTAATGCTGGATGGAGTTTGCTATTTAGCCAGACATGCCAGCAATTACAGCTCACATTGCGGCAGATAAGAACACTGTTTAATCAATTACAGATGCCAGTCCTTGAACGCAGAGTACCTTATTTACTACAGCCTCATGTACACCGCTTCAACATGTTGGGAAAGCCAATGCTTGGCAGCCTGTCTAAGTTGCTAAGCTATGATTGGACACACGCCACTTGAGTGGGTTTAGCGAAATGTCATGCTCATTTGGTGGTTTATAGATATACATTTGTGATCATGATTCATTAATTGTTTGATTTCAAAATTTCAAGTTTGTAAGTCTTAGTTATGCATCATAAAACACATTTTTCACTAATACTTTTGTCTTCCATATACTTTCGATTAAGTACATAATTGTTCATCCCTTGATTTTTCACCTTTTTGCCACGTGACATGCTAATCCTAGCATGATAGAGAGAGAGAGAGAGCGAGAGAGAGAAAATGTTCAGAGATGAAAGTGGGTAGAACCTGTGGCTCATTTCCTGTCATAATGGGTTCGTTTATGATTCTCAACAGTGAAATGCATCTGACCATGTTAAATGTGTGAATGTGTGTGTGCACATGTGTGTGTGTGTGTGTGAGTGTAGAATCCTGTTTTGATCAAAGAGCTGGTTTAGTCAGTGGTTTAGCAGCTCTGCCTTTTTAATTATACCGACAAGTATGCAGATGAAGCACCATGTCAGTCCATTTTAGTCCAACTCATTTCTCAACTTCTTTTCTTTTATCTTCTAATTAAAATCACCTTTCTTTCTTCCATCTGTTCTTCCATCCTTTCTTCCTCTCTTCCATTGTCTTCTATTTGAGTCTATATCTTGTATTTGTTCAAAAATACAACTTTCGGCACTGTCTATTGGAGTATTTAGTTTTTGCCAAACATAGATCAGATGCAAAGTGTTGGGTATCATGCTCCCTATTAGCATAGCATTAGCACATGCTAGGCAGCTACCAGACAGAAGGCTATGAAGTCTGGATTCTCATTATCTTCTGACATCTTAAGAATGCTTTGCTTCCTCTCCTCTCTTCTCCTCTCCTCTCCTCTCTCTGTCTTGCTGGGTTTTTATTCCTCTTGTCATTCTCTCCAAAGGGCTGCCACAAGGAGTTCAGCACCAGCTGGGTGTCTAGTGTCATTGTTGTCTGCATGAACATAGTTATTTCTTGCCTTTGAGAATGGGATCTTGATGTAATAGGGTCAGCAGTATTTCATCATTAGGATTTCAAGGCCTTTTCCCAAAAGAAGTCAATTTTAATTAAAAGACGTTCCTCTCATCTATCCCAAACTTAGTTTGTCTGGTTCTGTCAAAGGAAGGGGAAAAAAAACAAGGCAAAATCTAGTGATGTATTTGAGTTTACACAAGTAGTCACTGCAAAGTTCTCTGTGTTGGTTAGTTACTTTGTTTGTTTCTTTTTTCTTTATTGCTTTCTTTAACCATTTCGTGTGTTCCCTCGCCAATCTAGCTCTCTCCTGCACCCTGTCCTCCATCCAACAACTCTGAGAGCTGCCCAGCAGAGAAAAATGTGGTATTGATCTAGATATTTATAGAGGGTGGAGGAGAGTGAGCAGGGTTTCTGCGTGATAACTCTTAGAGCACTCAGGGTCTTGAGGCAGGAAGAGTAGGTGACTACCTTCACAAACGGCGCTGCGTGATAACTGTGACTCAGTTTGCCTCAAGGCAGCCAACTGGCTGCGTGGGGAACTCTTAACTCGTCACTTTGATATGGTTTACTAAGAAAACATCTATGGCTTGCCCAGCCTACAACAACTGGTGCATGTTGGTCAAGTGTGCTGTTTAACCCTCCTGTTGTCCTCGGGGTCATGTTTGACCTATTTTCAAAAGGTTTCTGAATCAAAAATTGGGGTTTCCTTCAATCAAATTGTAGGAATAATCGACGAAGACATTTTAAAAAGTGAGAAGATCCTCGGAAAAAGTTAGAAAACATCAAAAAGTGACAACAAATGTCAGCGAAAGCTTAAAAAACTTCCAAACAACAACAAAAATGTCAAAAAAAATTGAAAAAGAACTTCGGGAAAAGTGACAAAAGTGTCTTGGTTTTCAACTCAACATTTTTGATTGTGGAGTTAGCAAACATTCCTTAGGCAGCTTTTTTCTCAGGAATACAAAATGAGTAACTTCTGTGTCTTTTTACAGCCAAACAGACTCATTTTGTTTCTATAAAGAAGTCAGTCAATAATTTATTTTTTTCCCATTATACCAAGAGCAACTGCAATCTGATTGTAAACTGCACACGGCACAGGTAGTACTCAACACAACAGCAGAGCACAGTAAGTGTCACATCATATTTAAAACTGACCCTCTGTTAGAAAATGCACAAAATGACCGTATTCAGTTATAAAACTCTGTTGCCATGTTAGGAGATTGTTAGTTTTCCTGTAAATCCCTCATTTAATAATTTGGCACAGTTTGAATTCACATGATAATATAAACCTATACCATTGTTGCATAAGCCAGGAGAGTGCAATATTTCTGAGTTCATTGTTATGGAAAACATCAGGAGCCGCTTAACTATGGATATGTCACATACACGTGCCATCCCAACTCTGAGTGTCATTTCAAAGAGGCATATATCTCCTGCTAAAGCTGTTCAGTTTGGTTAATGCAAACACAGATGCTCACCCAAATGTTGTTGTTTTTCAAGTTCAGTCCATCTCTCTCCTGGAAATAGGCTAATGGCGTGGGTGAGGCCCTTTCACCCTTTTTACGCCGACGGAGGTTGTCTAGGAACAGAACATCCACTTATCATGAAGCAGTATGGCCGATCTTCTTAGATCTTCTCAGCCATGAGTGACCTGACGTTACCTAAGTTTTCCCCTTATCTCATCTTACCACAACATGGTGTTTCTATACATTCTACCATAGGTATGGTTTAAAGGAAGAATGGGAATACAAAATGGGGAAAAAAACTTACAGAACCAGCAGCTCCTCTTGCAACTCAGTTCCTCTCTCCTGTTTCCTGTTACAGTCTGCACTAAGTTAAAATAGCTTACCGTGCAGTTTCAACTTGATGGACATGCTGATATTGGGCCTCAGGCTATCCTGTTCTGGATAACTAATAAATAAGGCCCGTTGCATTCTGGTTATGTTTACAGCACTTAAACGGCAGTCCAACCAAACACATACCTACATTCTGGTAAGTTATGTTATCTCACAGGATTTATCTTCATTTGTTTTTTGTATTTGAACTAAAATTAAATTCTATTCTAGGATATCTTGGATGTGGTAATATACCACTTGCCCGTAACGCTATCTAAATAGGCAGGCAGCATTACCCTTGGGGCTTTTAAAGTGATACTGCTATACAGCAGTGGAGGAGTTAGGTGAGTTCCAATGGTTTCCAGTAATGTCAATGGCTTGGACTGAAATGAAGCAGTGACCCAATGATCCTAAAGGAAACAGATTTGATATACCCATACAACTCAGTGGAGTGGACACAGCTGCTTCCTGCTTCTTTAATCAACAGTTGTCAATGCTGTGACTCCATTTTAAGCAGCCTGATTACACAAAGTAACACCCTAAACATTTACTGATGTCAAATATGAGTTCAAAGTAACATGGTCTAAGCAGAGGACCAATTATCTTTATGGACGATTCATCAAATTTCATAAACAATTCATCTACTCAATCAAAAGACACGTGTGGCATTTCATTTTATTTAATTTTTTTATTTATCTCAAAAAATCATCATGTTTTAAGACAAAACTATGAAAATTCCCCAAAAAAGCAACCATTTAACAAAATAATATATATATATATATATATATATATATATATATATATATATATATATATATATATATATATATATGCATCAAAACAAAACTGGAAGAGGACAATTTCTATTTTTCTCACAGTTCTGTTTGATTAGCACTGCCAGTATGAGAATGACTTCTTAGAAATAATTAGATTTCTACTGAATTTGTGGCATTCCTTTCAACTGTTTTTCTTTCAGTCTCTTCTTCTCTTTGTGTTCACTTTCACTCAACCAGTTACTGATCCCTCTCTCTCTCTCTCTCTCTCTCTCCCTCTGTCCCTCTCCTCTTTGTCTCTGTTGCCTTGCTGTCTTTCCAGACTGCTTTTCATCCAAGGCAGAGGACCGGCTCTTCAGGAAACTGTTCAGAAGATATAACCAGTTCATCAGACCAGTGGAGAATGTGTCTGACCCCGTCACTGTGGAGTTTGAGGTCTCCATCTCGCAGCTGGTCAAAGTTGTAAGTTACACACACAAACACACAGACACACACT
The DNA here is from genome assembly GCF_013103735.1 of Etheostoma cragini. Taxonomy (NCBI): domain Eukaryota; kingdom Metazoa; phylum Chordata; class Actinopteri; order Perciformes; family Percidae; genus Etheostoma; species Etheostoma cragini. The sequence goes on from NC_048408.1 coordinate 4,357,616, forward strand.
GGACTGGATGTTCTAATTTCCCAAACAAAGCTTGTAAAAACTCAGCATAATGTCAAAGGTGTTTAAAGCACCTTTAGACATTCATTTCACACTTTTCTGTAAGTCTTGTTTTCAGAAGTGTGTATGAGCAAAGGTGTATGTTACTAAATTGTCGTTTCACTAATTGCATCCTCTCTACGGGTACGTGAGAGTCTGTGGGAATTGAGAGACTTTTTCCAGCGAGCATCTTGATCGTATTTCCTACCTTTCACACAGAAAAAAAGATAAGCTGCAGAACGAGGGAAGTGAAAAGCAGAAAGTAAATACAGTCTTTATTTAGTCTCTTCAATTTCACGGATTCCGAAAATGTCACACTGTGTTGTTATACACTGCTGTTTTGCTTTGGCAATGTTAAGTTTAATGCGGCTCGATGTGAGGAGGGGTTGCAGCACATCCCCTGGTGAAAAGAGGTTTTCAGCTCTGAATAGAAATCCTCAGATTAAGAGAAAACTGCCTGCAGGAGCGTTTTTCAGACTGGACTGATATGTAGCTATAGTGAGCAAGGTGAGATTGAATCTAAAGGTCTGTGGATGTGCATGCATGGGCGTTGGTACACTATATACATATCTGCATGGTCAAACTGTATGTGGCTGATGTATTTTTCTATGCAGTTTATGCGGATTTCTGAGAATCCCAGTACTGCAAATCAAACTGAATAAGGGTTAAGTACATTGGTGGATACAAAGTGACATCTGTAACCTCTCTATCTATTATTAAGTGACTCACAGTCGACCTTTTCAGTCAATCAACTCCAGCCCTAAAGGACTAAGATTAGAGAACAAATTCCATTTCCTTTTGAAAATGCTGTGAATTTTTATTTCTAGCTGTATTTTCCCTCTACACGGCGTGCACTTTGGTTGTAGTTATTTCAGCTGCTTTACGAGCAATACACACACGCACGCACACAGTTCTGCTTTCTAACAACTGCTTTATTCTCCTTGTCTTTGCAGGATGAGGTGAATCAGATCATGGAAACAAACCTATGGCTCAGACATGTAAGTAACACACACAAACATGCATGCACGCACACACACACACACACATGCACACACACACACACACACACACACACACACACACACACACACACACACACACACACACACACACACACACACTCATTAACTATTGTTCTGTCTCCATAGAAAGAGTTGAGTCAAGACACAAGATATGTTATGTTTGTTAGCATATATCTATGAATACTAAGCAGACATCAAAATGGGTTGTCACACTGTGTTAATCTCTCTACATGTGTGTGTGTGGGTGTGTATGTGTCTGTGTTTGTGTGTAAATGTCACACCTTACTGAAATGTTACACAGAAATAGAATGAGAGTAGAACGAATAATGAACTCTTTGCTGTGGTCCTTGACTAGTTCAAAAGGAACTGGTGCTCCTCACTGTGCGTTGACCACAGAAAACCGAATGAGTTATCCCGCTACAACGGTCAAAGTTACAGCAGTACACATAAAAATGGCCGCCACTCTGACCATCCTGCTACGTTAATTTGAGTGGGAATGTTCTTTCTACTCTCATCATATTGCTATGTGTTTAACACAGTAAAAGTAAAGGAGAGGGGATAAGAAAACACAGGTAGACATTTGAATGCAATGAGGTAGTGATCACTGTTGGCATTGTGGGCAGTCACGCTTTGTCTCTGAGCAGATCTATACTGTAAAATGTTGACCTCCCACAGCCAGCTATTCTCCCAAACAACACAGTTTGGCTCTGTCCTCCAAATTGCTACTTAACTGATACCTTTTAGTTATTTTCCTTCTTTCTTGCTGTTCCAAATCTGTATTTCTCTTTGAAAAAACTAATAATATAAGATGCAATTTATAATAAACAATATAAACATTGCCCTTTTAAATCATTGACTAATTGTGGCCAAACAGCTGTTGGATGCTGATGGGATTCAATGGTGGATAAGACGATAGGGTGATTTCTAAGCTCAAATTAAAATGCATTGAAAGGCCTGTATAGGCTGATCTTATTTGTAATGGCTGAGCTGTTTATTTATAACAAGGCATCACTGATGAGAAGCTGTGTTAAGACCAATGTCCCTGATGAAGACTATGAATCACAGCCAGCGGGTTTACAGTGTTAGCCATTTTAGAAAGCCCCCCTTGAAGGATTTACTGCATCTGTTCTGCAGTAGCTCTGCAGGGGATTCCTTCTGTAGCAGCATACAGTGTTTCATAAAGGTCCCATGGCATGAACATGCCACTTTATGAGGGTTTTTAAAGATTAATTTGCGTTCCCTCAGCCTGCCTATGGCCCCCAGTGGCAAGAAATGTTGATAGGTGTAAACCTTTCTCTGCTCTGCCCGGCCAGAGAATTGGGCACCGGCCCTGACGCTGGAACACTGTTTGT
>NC_048408.1:4360125-4420054 GCF_013103735.1 Etheostoma cragini
GGACAGGCAGCTAGCAGATAGTGAGGAGATGTTTGCTGCTTGTGACAACAAATGTAGACTAATTGCTTAGAGCATCTTTAATCAATTCCCAGTGTCATTCTTATGTCTAATTTCATTGCCTATGTATTTTAGGTTGACACTTGCTTGTTAATCAACCTCTGGGGGTAGGTACAACACCTGATTGGTGGCTCTGTTACTGAGATTCAGACAAAAGCTATAGATTCAGACCCTCTACCCAGTATATAAAAGAAATAAAGTACAACTTGTTTCACTATTTATAAATGAGAGAGGCAAACATAATGGATTTTAGATGACACACTGAAATCAACATCTACTTACAGCAATGGAACAACAAAAAGCAATGCATTGCATGCAGTGGAAGCAGTGAAAATTCCCAAATGTATGGGAAATGTGCATCCTATTGAGCTACCTTTTAATTATGACTGGGAAAAAAAAGTCAGACCGCCCTTTAGCAAATAAATGAATAAATGAGTACAAAAGCCTTTTTACCTTTACATGAGAAAGTAAATGTAGAATCATATGTATCATATATTTATATGTGGTAAACAATAAGCCATACATCTCCACACATCAGGAATTACGTCGCCAGCAAACCACATTGTAAACACCCTGGATGAATAAATGAAAAAGCCAATGTAGCATGACGTGGGTAATTAAACAGCTCGCAGGTCATAGCTGGATATTAATTTGCCTTGCTAATGAATGAATTCATCTTGAATGGCATGCAAATAGCCAAGACTAATGGATCTACGGCTCATGAAATGTTACCCGCAGGTATGTTGACAGCAAGTGAACGCAGTCAGTGTTCTGTCTGAGCTATTTACTCATAAATCCCCTCCTCTCCCAACTGCTCTTTATTCAGATGTATTTCAATTTGTTTTTTTTTTTATCATCTCCTTACTGAGGCTTTATAACTCTATGAGGAACAGCATCAATAAAATCCATGTTTGCTTGATTTTTTTTATCCTTTTTTGGTTTTACTGTAAAACATCAAAGGAAGTTCTGCCTGCAGTATACATATGTATTTCAAAATATTTCCACAAAGGCAAATGTCTCCAGTGACTAATACTGTCTGCAATGTTCAAAATACAAAACACAAAACAGATGGTTGGATCCCTAAATTGCTTGCAATGTTTTTATCTGCGCTCTCAGATTTGGAACGACTACAAGCTGCGATGGATGCCGGCGGAATTTGACGGAATTGAGTTCATTAGAGTTCCATCGAACAAGATCTGGAGACCCGACATTGTACTCTACAACAAGTGAGACTGTCACCATCATAACCATCATCACTCATTTTTAGCTTGTCAACTGTGTAGCAATTATTATTGGAATTGACACACCAAAAAACAACAACTTTGGTTTATTTTCCTGACAGGTTCCTTGTTATTATTTTGCAACCATTGCATATTATAAACTCTAAACTTAAAGCTGGTCCCATTTATATTTTAATATTAGCAATGGGTCAAATGTGAGGGGCGTTGTTCAAAGTGATGAACCCACAAAGAATTGTCACCCAACTGCACTTCCCATCAGCTCTACAGAGTTTTGGCTTCTTTCAGCTCAATGTTTTTCCGCGGCCCATAACTTTACTGTTTGGTCCACTTTAACAACTCTTACGCACCTTGTTTCCAGCAGCTTGAAGCAGCTTGAAGCAGCCAAACAGCTCTGATAAATTGGTTGTATGCTACTTATTCAGCACAATATAACACACAGACACAGTTAGCGCCTAGCTGGTGAAAAAAATTGAGCATTTAGTAGCTAAAGAGTAATACATCTCTTCTCAGACTTTGGTGGAGAACAAAACAAAGCTAAAACAAAAGGGGATATTGGACGAGCGTTCATTGAGTTACCAAAAACACAACTCCAAATTAATGCTAATGCTGCTCTGTGTCTGCACATGTGTACATAGGCAACTGCAAAACTTAGAACAATTCAAAAGAAATGCTTATTTAACCACGTAGTTTTAGTTTCTTTAAACCTAACAAGAGCTTATCTGTAGAGATGAAAGGTCAGTGACTGCTCATGTGAATCATTTTACAATAGTCATATGGCAAAATGTGGATGGTACTGACAAAAACAAAATGTATTCCTATTTTATCATTTGTTATCCACATTAGATATTTTACATTTATGTCCAAACTCCTTGAAGCACAAATGTGTTTTATACCTTTATCTGCTGCACTGTGCAACAGACTGTACTGTAATTGAACTTAAATGTGCCAACTTGATAGTATATTTTTCAGGCTCAGTATGTGCTGCGCTAAGCCTTTCCATTTTCATTTACCTAATTGTGGCCTAATTAATTTTTCCTACTTACGATAGTGACTCATGTGGGTAATCAAAGGCAATTTTGGATTTACAATAAGGCATAATGCATCTTCATTGTCCTCTGTCTTTTAATCCTAATTCTCTCTTTATTACCTCCATAACCTCACCTTTTTATCTTCTACCCTCTTTTGTGTTCTTTGATTTCATTTTCTCCTTTCATCTCCTCTCATTGTTCGACGTCTCTGCCTCCATCTAACCTTTATGTCCTATTCAAACCCATATATCCTCATATCCTCTCTCACATGTGACTACTTCTGCGTGATTACACACACACACATCACATACAGTGCTGTAGGTGATTTTCTGGTGGAGGATAAGACCAAGGCTCTGCTGAAGTTTGATGGTACCATCACCTGGGTTCCTCCAGCCATTTTTAAATCTTCTTGCCCCATGGACATCACCTATTTCCCCTTCGACTATCAGAACTGCTCCATGAAGTTTGGCTCCTGGACTTATGATAAAGCCAAGATTGACCTGGTACTAATTGGGTCTAAGGTAAGTGTTTGTATGGCGTAACTATCAACTTCTTATTTATTTCAGTGTTTTTCTCTCTGTCCTACCTCCTAGTAAAGCACTGCTTACATCATAGGCTAATGCAGCTTTCCACTAGTTCCACCGACAGAGGGCATCTCAACACATTCTGTTACTGTAATTTCCTATGAAGAGAAGGAAAAGCAGTCACGCGCTGCATGGTGGGATCAGTGCATTGTTTTTGCATTTGATCACCCATATTGGCATGAGTTCAATTTTGGTAAACTTTCAAGATGGAGGAGATGTACGGTTCCCCAAACGGTACGTGTTTTTCCACAACGTGTTTTCATGAATTGTTTTTTATGAATTGCAAGCATTAAATCGTCACCAACACGGTCATGCAGCACATCATTAGAAAGCTTAAAGTCTTGTGATTCCATCAAGCCCCCGCACAAAGGATAAGGTGACTTACAGCGGTTATATTCATGTTATGAAGTTAAGAAACACTGCACCGTTTCTGTCTAAATCGAGCGTGCATCCGTACCTTTGTCCTCGTGTCTTTATCCACAGCGGTGAAAGATATTCATAAACGTTGATTTCCTAAATCGCAAACACCTTGTAAGCCTTGTAATCCATAATTATCTGGTCCCCTCACAATCTTGTAGTTTCTGGCCAAGTTTCGACGTTCAGAAATCTAGAGAGTGCATCATTTCTCGGTTTCTATAGCTTGTAACTTATTCCCTGTGCGGGCTAAAACAAAGGTCGACACACCATTACAATTTGTGGCTTCTACAGATCGCAATGAACCTTGTTCCCAGCCAATAGCATCAGCCTATCAAGAGATACCCTCAAGCTAAGCCAATGATATCGCACAGTCTCCATTGGGCCCACGTGGGAAAGATTGACAGTGGAGCCCACGAATTAGAAGATAAGGTCATAAAACTGGCATCCCTGTGTAGCCAATAAGAAGACGAGTTGATTGATATCAAACATGGGCAACAAAAACTATTCCTTTGGTCTCCTACAGCTGTCTGAAGGCAGAAATATGGCCTTCTGATGGCATTTCACCATTTCATAACATTATGATGACATATTTCTATAAATCTATGTATGTACTTCTTTCAGACATATCTGTGAGTGATGTAGATGTGTTTTTGTATTTCAGAAGTTTTGTATTTAGCACTTTTTTGGCTTTTTTAGAAATAAGAAATAAGACAAACGCACAGACACATCTGTAGAAATACATTCCTATAAAATCCATTTTATAAGTCATTTTTTTCTGGATTTTTTCTGTTCTAAGTTGAGACATGTGGCTAGAGTACTATTTTAGTATGTAGCCCATGTAATATGCTTACAGTAGTGCTTTTTATTAATTTTTCAGATGATTTACTTGGACGGAAATAGAAATTCTGTGTTCTAACCTCTGTAGCTCTGTGTCAGTAAGGCCTAGTGTCACACTTCCACTAGAAACAACAAGTTGAGAGTGTTAACTTCCCAATGAACTCAGGGTCATCCCAGAGGGCCAAAGCATGTGGAAACTGCAGCACTTTTTTAAGGGTAAAAATTTAGGCGAGAAAATCATATATTTTCAAGTGATTTTCAAGAGGTTAAATGTTGCTACATGTAACCCTCCAGTATCGCCTCTAAATGCGATCGCCTGCATTTTTGCATGTAACCGTGTCTTAAAGTTAAATAGACCTCAACTTTATGTAAATTAGTCCGCCTGGCTCATGGACTCAGGACCATGCTGTTAAAGTAGGCAGGGTATTTCTAAAATAAAACGATTCAGCACTCATGGCTCTGAATACTTATTTCCTTTATGCCATAAAAAGCACTAGGAGTAGGCAGAGGAAGGTGCATTTTTTTTTTTGTACATCTGATTTATGTAATTCTCGTTCGATATAGTGACTATAAACTGTAGCTTTAAACATCTTTTATCAGTGCTTGTTTAGAATATAATTTCAGTTAGAAAAATGTTTAGATGAAATTTGAATTTTATAATATTTGGAACATGACCGTTCTGTAGTTTAACCATTTTGTTTATGCTTGCCTAGAGGGACTTTGGTGGATAATCAGTGGCTGCATTTGGATTTTCTCCTAATGTTTCTCTTTTGTCCTGTAACTGTACGATTTTCTGTAAGATCTGTTAACATCAAAAGACGGCCTTATTTACTGTAAACCACAATGATCAGCGTCTTCTTGCAGCAACTTACAGTATGTTGGTTGCATGTCGACATGAAACAGGTGAAAATAAGTTTTCATTTGTTTTACACATTCTTAAAAATCATATTCATCAGGAAGACAACTGTAACCATGAGCCTAGTATGTATTGTACTATGCTCCCGGTAAAAAACAGGAGCCTTTTAAGAATGGTAAGTTGAGCCTGAATGGTGTTCTGGTGGTGTATCATTGCATGATTTGATTTTAGGATATCTATCCATCATCTAGGTGAACCTGAAAGATTTCTGGGAGAGTGGCGAGTGGGAAATCATTGACGCTCCAGGCTACAAGCATGATATCAAATACAACTGCTGTGAGGAGATCTACCCAGACATCACCTACTCCTTCTACATCCGGCGCCTGCCACTCTTCTACACAATCAACCTCATCATCCCCTGCCTCCTCATCTCTTTCCTAACAGTGCTGGTTTTCTATCTCCCGTCTGACTGTGGAGAGAAGGTCACGCTCTGTATCTCCGTCCTGCTCTCCCTCACTGTGTTCCTGCTCGTTATCACCGAGACCATCCCCTCCACGTCGCTGGTCATCCCGCTCATTGGAGAGTATCTGCTCTTCACAATGATCTTCGTCACGCTCAGCATCGTCATCACTGTGTTCGTGCTAAACGTACACTACCGCACGCCAATGACCCACACTATGCCGGATTGGGTGCGCTCCGTGTTTCTCAGAGTGCTGCCGAGGATCATGCTGATGCGGAGACCGATTGACGAAGACAGCAAGGCTGGGGGGTTGGACAGCAGTGGGGAGGCAGGAGGAGCTGGAGGGGGAGGAGGAGGCGGAGGAGGGAAAGGAGGGAAGAAAAGAAAGAATAGCTTGATGCAGGTAAGGCGTCCCCATCCTAAAAAAGATCTAGTCCACTTGAGCTGTTAGACTCTGACCATGATTTGTCATGTATGGACCCGTTACATGAACCACAACAAGTCTGGGGGGGTTAAATCCTCTTGATGTGGCTACACTGTGCTGGAACCAGAAGCCCAGTAAACTGGCCCATTTAGAATCCATTACAATTTTTACATCTACATTTCTTAAGTCACTTTACTTAGATATAAATCCTGTTCTTGTGTGCTTCAATCAGTAACATAAACATTAGTCCAAACCTTTAAAATGTTGCAAAAATAAAACTTTCATTGGATTTTCATCAACTGGTCTGTAGCGAAATAGCTAGTTGAAGTTGGCAGTATAGATAGTATATATTTCCATACACCTTTTCCTATGTGTACTTCAAAATGTGCAAAATGTGAATGTAAAAATTGGCAAATAACATGGTACACTCTAGCTTTGGCTTAATCCTGCAGCTGCAGCGCTGAAGGACAACTCAATACACTGTGTAAAATGTAATCAAGTGTGTTTCAGCTGTGGGACAGGGAATCTTTAAAGTTTTTATTGATTTTTCTAAATATCCGGCAGTTACAGCAGAGAAGAACAGCAAGGGGAAGTAACTGAACTGTTCCCTACGTAATACTCAACGTATTTCTGTCAGTCTTCCATCTTTCAGTGCTTTTCTAAAATCATTTGGGATACAGCTTCTAACTTCCTGCCATAACTGCCACGTGAATCTTCTAAAACAAAATTGTTAGCTATATGATCCAAAAAAGTTATTATGATTAACACAGAGAGCTCAGAGGAAACACAACTTCCACTAAAGGTTTTACTTTCCTAATCACTGGAAAGGAACAAGTCTTTTCTCGGTATAACCTTGATAAAGTTGCACCTATAGATAAATCCCAGAAACCTCAATGTTATATATAAAATCATTACTTGAGAATGTCAACTTTGAGTTGAAGCAGATGCAACTTAATCCGAACTCTGGTTGTGATCTCCAGCAGGTGGGAGGAGGATCCCTCAACTGTCTGGAGTTTGGGGACAGTAAGTTCTCATCTGTGGAAGGCGGCACTGGGAAGAAAGGCCCTTGCCCCTGCCAGAATGGGAAGGAGACCCCAGAAACACCAGACATGGGGAAAATAACACGTCAGCTGAGTCCACAGAGCATCAACACGGTGGTGGCCTTTTCTGTGGTCTCACCTGAAATCAAACAGGCCATTGAGAGCGTCAAGTACATCGCTGAGAACATGAGGAGCCGCAACAAGGCCAAAGAGGTGAGTCGTTGTTATTTTCACTGTATTTTAATCACTCTGATTGTCAATAAAGGTTGAATAAAAATAAAATGCAACGCAGGCTTTTCATTAATAGCCGCTGACGTTAGAAAAACAAACATGCAAAGATGCCTGTCAAGACAGCCATTTGTGGTTGTTTTCTCGCGTCAGACTGTGTTTTTTAAGTAAAATCATCTATTAGACAGAGATAGAGCAGAAAAAAGGAAAATAATTCTGTTTTTCCACAAAAAATCCAAGTGAATTAAAAGAAATAATGCTCTGTTATTGGTTGAGATTATCTGGTTAAACTATTGGCTTGTTCACTTGTGACTTTATTCGACAAATTATATTCTGACTTTTTGGCACATGACTTTTTAACAAACAATACTATGACAGTTATCCACATTCTGTACTATTCTACTCTATGACTTTTTCAGCATACAATATTATCACTTTGTTCAACATGCTATACTATGACTTTTTAATGTTTTTTTTCCCGGTACATAATACTATGACTTTTTTAACATACTATACTATGTCTTTCCTTTGACTTTTTAAACATACTATACTGTGACTATTTTATGACATTTTCCGACATACTATACTATGAATTTTTTGAAATACTATAGTGTGACTTTTTATGACTTCATTCAACATACTATACTATGATTTTTCATGACATTTTTCAACTTCCTACACTATGACTTTCCTATGACCTATTTCGACATGCTATGCCATAACCTTTTATGACTTTTTTTGACATGCCAAACTATGACTTTCCTTACTTATTCCAACATACTGTACAATGTCTTTTTTGTTACTTTTTCGTCATGATCTTTACAGATCATCAACATACCATGGTTTGACCTTTTATGACTTTATTTGACACACTATACAAAGACTTTTTCATGACATTTTTCAACGTGCTATACTAGGACTTTCCTTTGACGTATTTTGACATGCTATACTACGAATTCTTTCATGACGTTTTTCGACGAACTATACCTTAACTTTCACATGACATACTATAGAATGACGTTTTGTGCCTTTTTTTGATGTAGGACAGTATATTATGACATTTTTTTGTTTTTTCCCAACAGTATATCTATACAGTACAACCATACTACTATACTATAAGTTTTCCTAAATGTTATAACATGACCTTTTTCAACTTACTATACTAAGATTTTATTCAACATACTATACTAGGACTTTTTCATGACAATGTTCACCGTACTATGACGATGCTACACTATCATCTTTTTTTGTCAAACATGACTTTTCATGACTTTTTTGACATACTACTAGGACTTGTTTGCCTTATTTTTGTACTTTGACTTTTTATGACATTTTTCACCATACCGTACACTACTAATTTCAACATGCAATACTATGACTGTTTCAACATACTATATTATGATCTTTTTTACTTTTTTCAACATAGTGTACCATGACTTTTTCATGTTTTTTTACCCAACGTACTATGACGTTTTCATGACATTTCTTGACATACTATGCTATGACTTTTTATGACTTTGTTTGTCATACTATAACTTTTTCATTACAATTTTTGATTTAATTACTTTTTTCAACATACTACACTATGTCATTGTCACAAATCATGCTTTAGACGAGAAGGAGGCATGCTATTCACACAACTTTAATGTAATAACTGTACACTGTATTCGTAACTTAATTAACCCTGCACAAAGAAATACAATGACTTTTTAATTACTTTTTTAATGTAGTAAAACTTTGCCTTAACATGACATGTTTTTCAACATAACATACTATAATTTTAATCAACACATACTATGACTTTTTCATGACAATTTTCTACACACAATGCTAGGACTTTTTTCTACATGCCACACTATGACCTTTTTTTCATACTATAACATGACTTTTCATGACTTTTTTGCCTTACTATACTTTGACCTTGTATGACATTTTTTGCTATTCCATTGGATGAATTATTTCAACATAATACTGTGACTTTAATATTACTTTTTCAACATACCTATGACTTTTTAATGACTTTTTTCAACATGCTATACTATCACTTTTTCATGTTTTTTTGACATTACCTTTTTCAACATACCTATGACTTTTTAATGACTTTTTTCAACATGCTATACTATAACTTTTTCATGTTTTTTTGACATTACCTTTTTCAAAATACTAAAACATTACTTTTTAAAGACTATTGAGATATATATTGATATAAAAAAGTCATATATACATACACAGTATAATATCACTTCTTTGAGCTCAGGCAATATCCAAGTAAAAAAATGCTAAACACTGGTTAATGTGTTGTATTTTTGAATTCATTACCAACAACAACAAAAATGCTTCTTGTGTGCTTTCTTTCAATCCAATTTGACTATTTTGAGCGTTGTTATTTCAAGACAAACAGTTGTTGACAAAACTTTTGAATTAATTCACATGTGAAATAGAATATTTCTGTGTTTCTAAACTTCATAAACTTCCCTTTCAGTGAACAACCTACAGCTGCTCATTGAAAGCAAACACACAGCAAGCATGTCGTTACATAATGTAAGCTGTTTATGCAAAAGCACAGCAGCGCTGGCCTGGGGGAGCTGTATTGTGATTCTTGTGCAGAGCCTAACCTGCTCTGTAAGTTAACGATAGTGTAAGTTAGAACCAAATAATTTTAGATGTGAGCCAAGAGCACTCCTTCTTCTCTGTCTCTGTTATGAATAAAGTGGGTGAAATCTCCCAATGGGGAGAAGCAGCCTTTGATATGTAAAACTCCTGCCTCAATCAGCTTTGTCAAAATGCCTTTTGCTTATTTTGACGCTGTGGTTGGAATGTGATTATCACAGAAATCTCCTCATGTTTAAATCATGTATCAGTTTTATGTTGGCTTAGAATGACACCACCACTGACACTTTCCTCTATCTTCTCACACTTGTTGTTTTGTTCCCTCCCTCCCTCACAGGTGGAGGATGACTGGAAGTATGTTGCTATGGTGATCGATAGAATCTTCCTTTGGGTGTTTGTGACCGTGTGCGTTGTGGGTACTGTGGGTCTCTTCCTCCAGCCGCTTTGTGGCTTTGTCTCCTAACTGACAATCAATCAGGGTTCACTGTTGCCCTGTGCCGACCAATCCTGAACAAGGGACTAACTCTCCGTTCTCAGTTGACCAATCAGAATACAGAGTTTTAAGTCCTAAAGCACTATTGGTGTGCTGGTTTTGCTTCTTGCCTATTGCAGTGAACAGTAGCAACAGAAAAGTTGAGAAAAAGGGTTTCATATTTTAAGATTGGCTGGTAAACTGTGTAACTGATACATAACGCCTTCATTTATGCTTATTTTACTCTATCTGCACTCTGGATAAACTTAACGGCTATCAGTTGGATAATGTGACAAAGTGTGTTCTTTCAGCTTTCTGGATCAATCAAACATTTCATAATAAAGTAAACTTAATTTTGCTTAGTCGTAATTCATAGCTAACAGGAATATAATGTATCTGTTTCGTTTTCCAGTGTGTGTAACATGTAGTAGAGCCCAGACAGTGTGCGGCTACTGCAGCCTGGCCAGCAAGCTGTGGTTATTTTGTTTTTTTTATTCTAAATTTGACATGCTGTCTTCGCTAAATTGATTTTTATTGCGTAATAAAAACAAAAAAAAGGTAACGGTAAGGTAACTGAAATTTGAACCAAATATTTTGTTGCTGCGTTTTAGCCTTGTAGTGTCAATTCCTGCAAGAGGTAAGTTTGACTAGGATCAAAACTTGGCACACCCAGTAGTCCTTCAGGACTGGAACCTGAGAATTAACATTCAACAGATGGAGGTGAACTGGCAACTCTCCACATTCAGTAGACTTGACACAAACTCTCTACAACTCTGAACTCAATTCTGCAGCAGCCAGTTAACTCTCTACTCCTTGAGCTGACTGATGACTGTCATACCCGCGCCCCGGTCTGATTCAACAAGCTGCCCACTGTCAGAGCCAATCGCGCTCACTGATTTTTTGTGTCATTTATAATCAGAGTTCTGATTTCTGGCACACTTGGCAGCACTTATAACAAATAAGGGCAGGCTGTTCTTCTTTTTTTGTAATTAGAAACCATGTGTTTATAAATGTTTTCTCTGAGTGATGTTCCAAGAGGTAATTGGTTAGCCTGGTAAATACTGGATTAAATGGTACTTGATTAGTTGCTCCTAAAATAGCATTACATCTTTTCATTCATGAGAGGATTCTATCATCCAATTTAATGGCTATTAATTTAACATTTATTTCTGATTAAGTTTATAATTAAGAGCAAACATGCAACGCAAGAAAACTCATGTCAGACAGTTTAATTGCTTCAACCACCAATGTTGTTGTTTGATTACAGTACTATTAAGGTACTGCTTAATTTATTCAATTTTATTTAATCTTTTGGTTATATGATGAAGAAATGCACAACTCATGCTGAAGGGAGAACATGTGTTTGTAAAAATGTTTTTTTGCTATTCTTTTTTCTTTGATCTTAGAATAAATGCAACATTTGTTAAAATAAAGGGAATAGTATGAGCTTGTAAAGGTTTTAAAATGTAAAACTGAAAAGAAATCAACAACTACCTTGTGAAGGACATTACACATCAACATTCTACATGCACATAAACACAGACACTGCTGACAAGACTGCTTTGTTATTTCCGTTGCTATTATGCACAAAACAGCAAAGGTATAATTAAGCCTCCAGTTGCAAAGTCTACTTCAAATTCAGATATGTTATTATGTTATTCAGACATAATTTTGGTGTTAAGCTAAAATGCATTGTTCTGTATGACATTGCTCCACAATCACAAATATCTATCAGAGGGTCAATCTCCTAGCTGTAGAGTACATGTTGAGAGTCAGTTGTGTCCATTATTCTTGAATATGCATATTTTAGAACATGCAATTTATATTTACAGATGCACTTCTGGATTTTGTTTCAGAATATTTATGTTTGGACTACACATGCTATATTATAGTATCTCTATGCTCTCGCTGCTTATCTGCAAATTACAAGTTGATAGTATACCAAAAATACAAATAGCTGAAAACATCCACATGTTTTTGTGTACTTTTGGTGTGAGGCATAGCTTATGGTTTGCTATAAGCGCCTTAGTTTTAATTAAGGGAACAATACATATTCTCCCAACTTTGTGGAAACAGTTTGCGGAAGCTGCTTTCCTGTATTGACATCATAATCTCCTCATGCACAACCCCATAAAGAAATGGGTTTTTTTGTTTACATTTTTTCAACTGTAAACTTCTTGATTGATAATAATATAAAGATTGTGATAAAACATTAACATTTTAAAGCAACACATACTTCAGTATATTCTCATCCACCACCATGCTCTTTTAACCCTCCTGTTGTCCTCGGGTCCAATTTGACCCCTTTAAAAATGTCTCTATCTGAAATAAAGGTTTCTTTTTAACCAAACTCCCACAAAAATGGATTGGATTCCATACACCACTCTTTGCAAACACAATTGATCACTTTCATTCCTCTGATCTTAACTATTAGTCAAAAGAATTCATAATTTCTGCTTTTTTAACTCAAATATTAGGAACAATTCTATATTAAAACCCTTTAGACCCGGGAGGACAACAAAAGGGTTAAATACTTTCTATGTGAACGCAAAGTGTGAACTGAATTTCTGCATTGGCTTTAAAAATGTAACATAAATCTCTAACGCAGAATAGTTGTATATGAACGTGAATTCATGGGAGACATGGCTGCACACACACAAGACTTGGAAGAGATCAGAGAGCAGTTTGACTCACTGGATAATCTCTTCTATGGTAAATGATGGTGCCATCGGAGCATGAAACATGGCTGTAGCCCAGAGGCTACAGTCAGTGATGCAGTACCGTAACAGTGCTAGAGAGCAGGGACAGCTAACAGCAACATGGAGGCTGGTCCAAAAGAGAACACGCTGCACATGCTGAGTGGGACTGAATGCCACATTACACAACTAATTGTTGCCCAATGGATATTATCTTAAAAAAAGAATTCAAATTAAATATTTTTTCTTATTTTTTTACATCGTATGGATTCTATTTATATAGACACACTACAGATGTGATCTGTTTTTGGCTAAGCAGCCTTCAAACAGCTACAGTAATATTGTCTCAATAACATTACTGTGTGGTACAAGGCTGTTAGAGCAGTGTTTCTTGACCCAGTGTGGTCTTGCTGTCACTAATTGTTTGAAGGCAACGGGGTTCATTTCTTTATCTTTGACTACATTGTTAAGCATGAATATGGATGATGCATTTCACAAAGCAAATTCTATATGAACAGACTATGACAGTGCTGTTTCAATTTGTCAACCAACCAAAATCATTGCATATACAAATAACAGATGTGCTCTTGAATTAAATGTATTTTTCATCACAATACAATTGTCTGCATCAAACAAAGCAGCCTTCCCTGCATAAATGCCTATTGTACAATAGACAAATATCCAGTATGCAAAATGTCTCTTATGATTCATACAATCAAACTGGAGATTAATGGCTTCATTTGAGGTGATGAAGAAAAAAAATGAAAATCCTAACTGCCCCCCTGAGGCTTGTAATCATGCAACAGTATGTGTGTGTGTGTGTGTGTGTGTGTGTGTGTGTGTGTGTATGTAATCAAGAGAGAGATACTTTTTAAAATAGCAATCCAACAACGTACATGTTGATGTGAAAGTGTAAACTAGATGCAGACAATTTTAAATATAACACTGAGGATTGCCAGTTCCTATGATCTTCCAATATGGAGACTGAGAACATCCAAGACTTCAAGAATGACAATGTTGTGGTTTGTTTGGCAAATGTAGGCCTGGCTAACTGGTTGGAAATTGAAAGCATCTGGGACAGTCTTCCATGCACTGGAGGAGACAATATCAAACATTACCTGTAACCCTAACCCTCACTATGAAAAAAACTTTTTGATTTGAAAATTGATTTAACACACGAATAATTCAAGAGCTAAGTGTATGCTGTTTAACAAAAGCAGGGTGCTTTTTATACTCTGTGACGTACATATTGAGTCATCTGGCCTGAACAATCCATGCATGATTTCCCAATTTGTGTAAAAGTGTGCAATTTCATTTCTGATTTAATTCAGAACTACACATAAAGGCCATAGACACGTGGATACATGAAACATATTAATAGAGCAGCGTTGCACAGTACCACGGAGTGCCATCTACAATAGAAGGCTTTTAGTAACGGAGGTCAAATGAAATGGGGATGTCAAATGGAATTGGAATGACATGTATGGGATGATTCATGTTCTTTTTTCAATGGGATTTGCACAAGGGAACAAAGCTCAATCCTAATAGGAAACATTATCATTGGTAACACAAATTTACATAAATGGCCTTTCTATGCTGCTCTGACATATTCAATCACATCATATGACTTTGTGAAAAGCCAAGCATTGCAAATGGATGCAGCAAAACAACCTTTAGCTTGGTTTGGTGTGACTGGTGATATTTATACACACAATTAGTTTTATATGCTGCAAAGGATTTATGATGAGAAAATGAAGAGTTTGAAGAAGATGAATAAGAAAGCACATTTGATCAAATGAATGGGAGGGATTCACAATGTTTAATATTGTGTTAGTTGTCCAAAATGTTAGCATTGCAATAAAACAAGTACACAAATGTATGACCCTAAATTGTGTTACCTGTAGCTCTGCTGCTCTCAGAGAAATTGCTTGCACTGATCTAGTGGCTAACAGATAATGTGAAACAGTTGCACAAACTGAATCAGTTTAAAATTCATTTTGAATGGTTGGTTTAATTTTGTACACACTGGAATAAAGTAGAATTAAAAGTTATGAAGGGCTCAGAAACACAGCAAGGTTATCCAAGACTCATATCCACCAACACAGTTTATCAATTACTCTGAAATGGGGTCTTTTACACAATATACAAAAATACAAACAATTTCCTTTATTAACCCTGCATTGATGTTAGAGGCAAAACGTGTTAAACATGTGCACTGACTTTGATACTGAAAACATATATCAAGTGTTTTTATGTGTGGAAGTACTTCCCTTAATGTTTTTCAGCTGTACTCATGAGGGCGTTTCTGACTTTCCCTTTTTGAAACATGCGCTTGCTTGTGGGAGACTGGAGGAGGAAGCGATAGAAAGAAAGAAGACAGACAGAGATGCGGTCCACAGCACCAGAGAGGTGTTTCTTTGATGGCTGGTGGAGGCAGTGAATCAAAAGATGTATTGTTCGATGTTAAACTGAGCAACTCTCACAGGCACACTTCAGACAGAGCAGTAGGAGGGAGATGTACAGCAACACTGCATACTGGCAGTATTGGGCAGTATTGTGATTTTCCTGCAAAAAACATATTATACTAGGTCAGCTTCTAAATTTAACATTCCTACATACCATAAAGTACATTTATAATGAAAAACAATGTATCACTTTTAGGGATAAAATTACTTCCCATGTATTAGTTTTTTATTTCAGGCTTTTTTTAAGCACCACCTATCAATATTTTTCATTGTTTCGTTCCATTCCAAATGGATTAAATGGCTATGTATAATGTGAAAGGGGTCACCAATAGTGATGAACCCAGATAATTATCTTAAGCTGTAGATATACTTGCTGGTAATGCCTATTAAGGATAGAGCATAAGGGGACCATTTAAAGTGGAAAGAGAAAGTGGCCTGAGAATAGAACCCTGAGGAACTCCACAAGTAAGAGGTGCTGAAGAGGATGCAATTCACAGATGCCAACAGAAAAACATCTGTTAAATTCAAGTATCGTAAGATCTACGCCATTGCAGAGCAATACCTTTAATGCCAACACAGTGTTCCAGGTGAGAGATAAGAATATTATGATAAACTGTGTCAAAAGCAGCTTAGGTATCTAAAAGCATTAAAATGGCAGAATCTAATAAAGATAGCTAATAAAGGATCTTCAAAACATACAGATTCTCCGGTGGCCATCAGGGGCAAACACTGTTTTTATTTTCAACTTGTTTTCACCACTTTAACTGATGTTCTTTAAACAAACAAAAAATCTTGTTTTTAATATCAGGAAGCTGACATATGTATAGCTAGCCTGGCAGATAATGAGATGTTTTTTCAGGGTTGTGCATTTTATCTGTGCTGTGATTTTTGTTTTGCTTTTTTAAAACAAATTGTTAAAAAAACTAATGAAACACAAACTAATTAAGAAAACAGCTTAATTAATGTGACAATACATGCAAAGCATCTGGCAAACGCGCTGCAAATACACAAAACACAACTAGATATGTTTTAAATGTAACAAAAACACGCTGCATCCAGATTGCATAACGAATTACTCGTGGGGCTTGTTGTATGAAACCAGGCTAAGGGATTTTTGCCGGGATATTCAAGTTATCCTAGAAGAATTTAGATTTGACTTGGTTGCATGAAAGCAGGTTAAATCAAACTCAGCCAAGTAACCATGGAGATGTATTTGCTTGCTCCAGAGCAGGTTAACAACCTGGCTAAGATTAATCCTGGAGTCTGCCCTGATCCGAAATAAACGTGTTTAACAGTTTTCCGTTGTCTTCTGAATGTGTTCTGCTTTATTTTTGTTAACATGCATTTCTTGTCGTTATTGGTGTCATGAGTTTGATTCAAAACCTACTACAGCAGTTGTTTAGATGGTTAGAAATGGTTGGACTGGCACCCAGATGCTTATTGCTAATCCCATTGGGCCGGTAGTGTTTGAAGGCCGCGACAGCCGGTCTGATAACAGCTATACATTGCAAGTTCTTGGCAACACCACCCGGCTGCCCAGTGTGTGGGCGCTGCCGGCCGGCAGAACTGTGCATCGCTTCAGCGTCCATTCTCTCTGGAAAAATAGAGATGAGCAGGGCGGCATCCGTGGTCTGTGCAGCTTCAGGTTTATACAGGATGCGCTCCGGAGATTAAGTGGGGCAATGCAGCTATATTCCCAGATGATATTAATGGCAGACTGGTCAGAGACCAACACATTCATGATTTCATTTTCATGCAGCTTGTCCTTCTCCATAAAGGATAGTTTGTGTTACTCCTTCATATGTAGGCCTACATTCTTTATCTTTGAACTCATGACATTCTCATTAAGTCTCACATCCCTGGACCAATAACTTGGCCTATATACACATATAGTTTAGTGTAAATCCATCACACAGGGAACACCACAATGCTTCATAATCTTTTTAGTTTGGTACTGTCCCTTGTCAGCTTGGAGCTTGGAAGAAGAAAAAAAAGACATGATTAATACATTGTTTTTACATAATACATGTGCTCACAGTGTGTATTGAAGTCATTTACTTCTTTTCCTAGTTTGTGTCCCGTTCTATTTGTTTTGTATAAACAATAATTGTCGAAAATTATTTAGAATGAGACATAGCTTATAAAGATTTGTGCATATGGTTGTAAAAAATGTTTTGCTGTTGTGAATGAGGGTTTAAAATTAAGCCTAGAGTCCTTAGGGTCCATTTCCAGAGGAACATCCTTCTGCTCACTTTTAAGGCAAAGTTGGCTAAATAATACATTTTGTTTATATTGTGCTTTACATGATAGGCTACTCAAAGACACTACAGTAAAACCAACACATTTAGCACATTAACATACATACAGCAATAAAACCAATGCATAAAACAAGCATATTAAAAGCAATTAAAACACAATGTAGCCTACTACTTTGAAAAAAATGTGGAGTGACTAGTAGGCTAAGTAGATATTTATCCTTACACATTCAGTCAGTCCGCTATGGTCTGTTGGGCTTTTTCTCTCCGTTTGTTAACAGCCGTATTTCCCTTTTTGCATGTTATATTCTTCCCCTCCTCGTCACTTTTTATTAGAATGCTGCTCATTTGGTGAAACGTATGCTGCATGCGTCTTCTCCATCGCTGCATCAGTAAATCTGTGATTGATACCGTGGTCTTTTTAAGAAAGCCGTGAACGTGCACTTATCCCAGCTTTCTATACCTGGCTTGACATAGCTTCACCTGTTCATCCCGGCTCGGCAAACGAGCAACCGATTAAGCTGCGATGAGCGGATCACATTGAGTCGAGCTGCGCTTTTTGACTTATCCTGGATATCTTCATTCTACTTTCGTGCTACAGGCCCCAGGCCTCTAGAGGGAGCGTTTTGTAGAATAGCTTGATGTTCGACCCCACAGGGTGAAAGCACGGTTTATAGACAAGTCTCTGTTGATTGAGTATCACCTGGGACCTGAGCAAAGACACACCCACCAAACGAAAGAAAACATATCTCAACCATGGGCTTAATCTTTACAGTCTATGATCTCAAAGCAGTTGCAGACAGTTCAAGAAATAAATCAAGCTGTTCCACTTAGCGCTCCCTCTAGAGGCCTGAAGAACTTCCGTTGTGGGACCTGGATGCAGCGTTTTTTTGTTGTATTTCTTTTCGGAGTTTGTGTGTTTTTTTTGCATCATTTCTGTATTTGCAATCTGATGTGTGTCTAATAAAGAGTGCAATTGCTTGAGTTACATATTTGTCTACATTTTATTAGCGAGAAAGCGGCATAAGAAATAGGTCTAGAATTGGAGACAACAGGTTGGATACAATTAACATTAAGATGGGCGATTGGGGTTAAAGTAAAAAACACAATGGTTGCGACAATTGTTTAAAATAAATATAAATTCGATTTTCAATTACATTTTATTTATATTTTCAAGTCATAACAAGAGTTATCTCAAGACACAGATAGATGGATAAAATATATATAATATGATGTCATGTGTGCAACAATAAACTGTTAAAATAACGAAGTATGGCATTACTAATAAAAAGTAATTTAGGAAGTAATATGGAATTTGTTAACAGTAATATAACTCTTATTATGATAGTATGTTATTATAGTGGCAGAAAAAAGCCATTCAATTCAGCTTGAGAGCCTGTTAAGTTAGCCTAAATGTTCAGCCCAGTCTCATGGCAGTCGATGAAATGATGACATTATTTGATCTATTGATTCGTTTACAGGGACATGATTTTCTTTTTTTTTTTTTTGGTGGTGATACAAATGTATTTCAATGGGAAGCACCTTTCATGATAACAGCATGACTATGGTAGCGAGTAGTATTGAAAAGCTAAAGCTCTGCATAAGGAGGTTGGTCTGGGTGTTGGATGGGTCAAACAACACAGGACTTTCACCCCGGAGACTGGGGATCGTGTCCCGCTCACGGCACTTCCTTTCCCCTTTCTTCTTATACCAGCCACAACTGTCTTGTTGCTGTTGCCGGCGTGTGGCGTTTCATTTCCCCATTTCATTTTTGTTGTGTCCCCCAGAGACCGCGGATCGCCGTTTTTCATTGTCCCTGTTGATGAATCAATAGATCAAAATAATTTGACCATTTCACGATGTGCCGTGAGACCAGGTTGAAATCTCCCTAACTTTCATAACCAGAATGGCTGCTCTAAAAGGTTTTACATGGTATAATTTTACCAAAACATTAAAAGGAACACACCCCTGATATTTGATTTCTTTGCAGTGTCATTTTCTTTCAATTTCTGAGACTTCTTTTTCTATCAAAAGTGAGAAAAAGTAACCTAATGTTTTCCAGTTTGGAACTGCAGAGAAAGACCAGACATGGCACCAATGCCATGTATAATTCAAACGTCTGAATCCTTTTTTCCTGCAACAATCTTTATTCAAAAAACCCTTTTAACCAATGACTCAGATCATGTCTCCTCTGTTCTAAACACTGAGGGACACATTGACACTAAAGATGTTTTCTTTTCAAAGAGTTATAGTGCGAATGAATGAGTTGTACCTATCTGTTTTGTGTGTGCTTTTCTAAAGTAGCTGTGCCTAGCTACCTGCCGGCCTGTCTAACTCTATCTACTGCTCTCATAATGATTTTAGTATGTTTACTTGGGTCATCAAATATTCAGGACCCCGGATTTGAACCCTTCTGACATGTGAGGGCCTGTTTTGGGGTTGAATATAAGTTGTGCTCTTGTCCCAGGGTCCCACAGGCAGACCCAAGCCCCCTCCCTACACATTAGCTTGCTTGTTTTCTCTGCCTACCTCTGTGACATCCCTTTCTGTGCATCAAACAACACCAAAAGCATGGTGAGACAAAATCAGATGACTTAGGAGCCTGGTTGTTTTCACTCAACATCAGTCTAACCTAACCCATAAGGCTCTTTTTGGGTCAGCAAGGAAATGTTGATGCTTCGTGAATGTAGTCACACAACCTGCCTAGGATGTTTGTGTATGATGTAAACAACCCATGTGTATAGTACTTGCTACTTATGGGTAACAATCAAGCCAGACAGGCCCATGAAACTAACATGGGATTATGTGTAATACACGCACATCTAACATCATTACACATCCCACACTACTTATTTATTAAAGTGCTTAGTCAGAAGGCTTCATATCACTAATATCAAAAAGCCATTTAAGGAAAGTCACGTGATCTACGTTATGATCTGACACGCTAAGACAACTGGAATGACATATTCATCCTGCCTTTTGTCCTCGATGATGACTCATGTGGTGGCACAAAATGAGAGCACTGTGACATTATAATGGAACTTTAATGACCCATTCATTAGACATCTTGAGAGCTCTGTGGAGAGCATGAGTGGGTGGAAAGAGATATGTTTTTATAATAACACAATGATTGCTTTGACTATCAACTCTTCCTCTTTTATTTGGGAACAAGTGCTACACAAAAAGCAGCACTCACTAGCATCTCCTCATACAGCTTTAGCGTCAGTCATCTCCTCCGCTGAGATTTACCAGGCGCTCTGAGAGAGAGCAAGGTCTATATTTTCCAAAAGCATTCATCACAACCGGTCTGTTAGCTTATCAGAACAAAGATTGTTAATGCTACATATTTAACTCTAACTCGCAGCGTGACAAAAAGTGTTATAGTTACTTAACTGTTGATATGATGAATGTTGATATGAACCAGTTTGTAGGCATTTTGAAGATCTAGTGACATAAATTCATAATAAGTCATAGACAAGGCTTTTAAGAATCTTCACAAATCAGAGCACTAGTTTCTATTTTCAGACACAGTAAGTGCAATGTAGCTCTCTCGTGTGTGTGTGTGTGTGTGTGTGTGTGTGTGTGTGTGTGTGTGGGTGTGTGTGTGTGTGTGTGTGTGTGTCTGTGTGTGTACAAGCATATTCCATATTAAGGCAGACAGGTGAATCATTATTCTTTGATAGCTGCCACAGCTCTACCCCTAGGATGCTGTATACTAAGGATGGATACTAACACTTTAGATATGGTCTGTTCCAAGGTGGTATTATATAGTAGATCACAAGGTGTTCTGTGTATGTGTGTGTGTGTGTGTGTGTGTGTTTGTGTGTGTGTGTGTGTTTATGTATCCATCATTTGCCAGCTTTAATTAATATTGTAGCTTATGTGTGTCAATGTGTGTGTGTGTGTGTGTGTGTGTGTGTATGTGTGGGTGCAAGGCTTGGCAATTGCTAAGCAGTGATCAGGTGCCTTGGTAAGACAGAATTTAATGTGATACACAAAGCCAACTAAACCAGTCACGTGCCACGTCATGCATTTGCATGTGTGCAGCAAAGAAGTGTGTTGATGAATGTCCCTTGTGTGACCGAGGAAGAGATGGAAAAGGGTTGTATGGTGACAGAGACACACTACGGTCTCAATGAGTCGATGAGGCATGTCTCTGCATCTTTTGACAGCTTAACTTCAAGATTGTTGCTTATGTGTGTCAAAGTGTGTGTTTTGTGTGTTTCTGTGTGTGTGTGTGTTTGATGCAGAAAGTGGAGGCATTAAAATAAGGAAGAGAGAAAAAGTCTGATTGAGTCATACCTTTAACTTTCAGTCCGGAACATTTTTGTGACAACCTCTGTGGTAGAGGAGCGGGAGGAGTGTGTACATTATTATGTGTGTGTGTGTGTGTGTACAGATGGTGCATGTATTAAGGTACGCAGGATCCACAAGTGCAGAAAGTGTGTCACACAGAGTCTGTCTCTCTATCAGAATATTTTTGTGACAGCTTCAGTAGAAAAGAGGCAGAGAGATATAGTAGGAATGACAGACTTGGTTTTACTTAATGCCAACTCCTGTCCCTGTTGTGTGTGTGTGTGTGTGTGTGTGTGTGTCCTGTCTCGGTTTTTCGTTGAAAGGCCCTTGTCTTCAGACAAACAAACAAACTGTTTGACAAACAAAGTGTCAGTTCAGCTCTAGATGTCTACACAACAGAGCTGATGTTACATGACTCGCAATAAAGTAATGCCGTTAACTTTTACACTAGACTAGACTAAACTACGACGTAGTTTCGTGGGTTGCGATTTTTATAAAATCTGGCTTGTGAACAAAAAAAATATAGCTTCTAACGGTAACTTGGCTATTTAAATAGCTGCAATATACATTCAAGATGTTTCAATATCTATAACTTGGTGCTTGATCATTTGGAAGTGCCTGAAAATCAAACAAACATATAATTACAGTTGGTAACACTGACATGAGCAACTTTGTAATGAGCCATTTGACATGAGCAGCTGCAAGTCATTCATTTGTGATTCTGAGCCTATCTACCATCCATCTCATACGAGGGGATGTGGCATTACATCTATGATTAGTTTTAAATCTTAGGGGAATTACTGTAAGTAGATATGTTTACATTACTTTACATGTCATTTAGCTTTTATCCAAAGCTATATGGGCTAAATGCTATATGTCAGAAGTTGCATGCAACAATGGGTTAAGTGTCCTGATCAGGGCCACTTTAGTTGATGTATCACAGTGGGAATTGAACACAGATCTCTCACACCAAAGGCATGTGTCACACCACTGCACCATCACCACCCACATTACCTCCCCAACGGGCAAAAACAAGTGTCTGTGTGCACATATGTTTACGTGATTGTCTTTCCTTCCCTTTTCTATCCGTCCATCATGCCTTTAAGCATGTACTGGTGTACTAATAAAGCCAACAACATGTTCTCTTCTCTCTTCCTAACCATTTCTCTAAGTGTCTGCCCCCCCATCCCCCCCCTTCCTGTTGCCCCAGCATTTGCTGGGCAGCGGGCCTGGCAGGATCTTCCTTGCTTTTCCGTATCATTGATAATCGACCGGCTTGGGGAATGGAGAAATGGGATTGCAGAGCCAATGTTACCCTACCACAGCAGCTGCTCCTGGCTGCCACGGCAACTGGGGCAGAAAATCTTACTAATCGCTTGGTCATAATCAGCATTCGATCTTGTTTTCCGATCTCCCCAGCCCCTTGTGTCTTTCTATTGGCTTTCGTTGTAGTCTGCCGCTTCTTTTATATTCTGATTTTCATTTGATGTTTTTATCTTTCTCAGGTATGATTTTGACTGCATGTATTCTCCTCACTTGCTTTTTAGCTTCTTAAACATCTGAGCCATGCTGTGTGTGTGTGTGTGTGTGTGTGTGTGTGTGTGTGTGTGCAAACACACGTGTAACAGCTCTCTACCATTAGCACTAAAGAACTTTCAAAGTACATTCTCCTGGGAGTCTAACCAGAGCACAGAGAACCAGGTGGTTGCATGTTTGAGAGCATGCTCTTTCACATACCCTTTCCAGCCTGTGCAGTCCTTCCGGTCCGGCAAGACAATGTGAACTATATTTTTCAGTCCTCCATATTTTCTTATTGTAGGTTATGTTTCCTTTCTAAGTAACTTGCTAAACACACACAACCTGCAAACAAGCATTACAATTAGCTTTGTTAGTTCATCCCAATGAAAATGACAGTTTTACTAAATATAAATAAAGAAGTACTGATATAAAAAGGAGGGACAGTAGTAGCGGGGTAGGGAAGGATAATAACATAACATCAGTGTGACAAATGCCAGCAGCTGACGTCCCCGCTCCTGCAGTAGGGATTTGTAGTCTTAATCATCTCAGCTTTCTCTAAGTCTTGAAATGTAGCTGCTTATATGCGTAGATCCAGTTTCAAAGTTGTCAGACCATAACTCTGTTTTACCAGTAGATCTATATTTCAGTATGTACAGAAAATACACACACATACACACACACACACACAAAGACATATTTCACATTCCCTTTTAGTCCTTACGCAGCAGTGGTGGGTTCAATTCTGACCTGCAGCCCTTTGCTGCATGTCATTCCCCCTCTCTCTCACCTGTCTTGTCCTCAGCTGTCCTATAAATTAAAGGTCTAAAATGCCGCCCGTCCAAATGATATAGGACTTGCTACTCAGCAGTCTAACATATCCTGTATTTTAAACATTATATTCAACAACCACATTTAACCAAACTATGTTGAGTAACATGTGTAATTAATTGCATTTGGGAGAGACTTTTATTGAAAACTAGCACTAGTACTAGTAATAGTAGTAAAGAACTAGTAATTCTAGCATCCAAACCTCGGGATCCTATAGTTCCCATAATACCACTCAACAGCATCCCTCATGACACCTCTAGCTTTTATTGCAGGCTTTCTATTTCAGCTTAAACTGAAATAGCCCTGATGACAATATGTTCAAGCTCATTTTCTTTAGACAGCTCTGTTTTCACATACTGCGAACTCTTCATGACGAGTAAACCAATCTTGCAATGTAAATTCACCCTTTAATTACAGTAATCCTCTCTGTCTTGCTTTGAGGGTCTTAAAATGAAGTTGGTTCACATAAAGATGGATGTGCCGGAACACACACGTGTGCACAGCCATGGGCAAATACTCCTATTCGATTATAGTTTACCATTCAGTTTGGATTGATGAGGTGTGTGTGTATGTGTTTGTATGTGTGTGCGTGCGTTTGCATGAACAGGTGTGTGTGTGTGTGTGTTTGTGTGTGTGTGCGTGCGTGTGCATGAACATGTGTGTGTGTGCGCGCACGCGTGTGTGTGTGTGTGTGTGTGTAGACAGGTGTACATGCCTTTATGTTGTTGCATTAAGCATCGGTCTGTTAAGGTAAGCTAAAGGGCAGCTACAGTGATCTAGTTTTCCAACAACATGAAACACCGCAAAATGTTACATACAAACTGTGTATATATTTTTGTGGTACTTTTTTAATGCATTGCAATAAGGGACAAATGCATTGCACACAAATGCATAGGTAAAAACAAAGAAATACTTAATGTCTTTTATTCCGAAATACTCAAGGTTTTGCCAGTTCTGTCAAAAAACATGGGGCTTTTCATTTTTCTTTTAAACTCTCTCAACCTCCCCTCAGCTCTGATGTCCTGCATGTGAACTCATTTTCTTAATTAACATGGAATGGAACTACTCACTGAAGTAGTCTGCAATTTAAAGACCATCCAGAATTTTCACTTACCTCAAGCGTTGGCTAACAAGACTGAAGTACTCGCTGTCAGTTTGTGTGCACTGACACAGAAGTGGCACAGAGTTTGTTTGGGTGTTAGATAAGCAGAGAGGTCGTGCCTACTTGATGTGTGTATGTGTATGGTATGTGTGTGTGTGTGTGTGTATGTGTGTGTGTGCATGTGCGCCTGGGTTTCCCCTGTGGGCAAGACTTGGCAATTGCTGAGGGGTGATCAGGTGCCTTATTATAAAACAGCATTTAATGGGACACACAAAAACAACTCTAGCAGTCAAGTGCCATGTCATGCATTTGCATTTGTGTTCATGTTGATAAATAAAACAATGACCCTTCAAATCCACATGCATATGTTTGCATGTTTGTGCATGGGTGCAGAATGATTCACATTGCAGTTCATCTCCCAGCTGCTGTTAGCTCAAAATTAATTACAAGAGAGAGAGAGAGAAAGAAAGTGAGAGTGTCCATCTCCTTCACTGGCCTGCCACAGGTTCTTTACGAGTCAACTAACTGGTTATGTGATTGCCTGAATAAATGACACAAAGCAAATGAATCCGAGCTCTCTGCTCTCTGTCAGATGCTCTGGCCGCGTGACCTTAGCTCCTCCATTAATCCAGCCCCATTGTGGCCACTCTATCATTTCTCTGTTGGTTGTCTTTTACACAGTGACATAATTATGTAATTTATATTACAAGAAAAAAATAAACCACTAAGCCTTGCAATCAAAGTCAGAATATATTCACGTAGGTCTAATTTTCTCTCGGTTCCACCACCGTTCACTCATAACAAAAACAAATTGAATCCGGAGGAGATGCATATTTCTCAATTTCCCAACAGTGTATGGAAACTCTCTGCGAGATCGATGACTAGATCACCTCATCGGCTCAGCTTGTAAAGCATGTAATTAGATAGACTGTGCTACAGTAAGTGCTCGTCCTCGCCACTCTGCCTTTTATCTGCGAAAGGTGATAGCTTTGGAATAACACACATAGGTAAAATAAAAGCACATCTGGTGGGCTCACTTGTCTGGAATCAGGCTCTAATCAGGGTCCATGATGCCCACATACATTAACTGCTCTAATTAGATTTGATGTCAGGATGTGATGTGGCAGAGTGCATTGTTCCAGTCACCTGGGATTGTGTTTTCACTCCAGTGCACAGAGTCCTTACATCATTAGCATGGATCCAGTTTTAGCTTGAAACATTTGTGCTCACAGCCTCACCCAATGGTTTCTCTCTGACAATAATGACATTAGGGCATACTATGTATAATTTACACTCTTTATTGTATGGTGTATGGTGTGACATGGTAAGGCATGGCATGGCATGCATGTCTGTGTGTAGCTGAATAAATGCAAAACTGCACTCTCTTGATGATTTACGATAATGTGCGGACTCACTGCCTATAAAAGTGTGATGGGTTTCTGAGAGGAATCTTCCAGGTCACTACTTACTGAAAGATGATCTAAAGCCATTTATAAGAAACCAAAGGGCTTTATGACTACATAACAATGTTGTAAGTTTGTATTTTTAAGTAGGCCTATCTGTAAAGTAGGCCTACTTAGTTATACCACTACTACTACTACTCTATCTACTTTATCTATCTATCTATCTATCTATCTATCTATCTATCTATCTATCTATCTATCTATCTATCTATCTATCTATCTATCTATCTATCTATCTATCTATCTATCTATCCCCATCTACCTTCCCTTTGCTCAGGATGGGTACCAGATCTGTCAGTCCGCGTCCTGCCTTCATCCTCTGACGGGCCAGCCCTCCTGCGTCCCGCCCTCAGCCCGGCTCCGCTCCGGCAGCATCCATCTCCGCACCGGGACACACAAACACACGGAAGGAGGCTGCGGGGAAAGAGAACAGGCGACAGTACAGTAGGAAGGTGGGGGGGGGGGGGATCACACAATCTGCTGCCGCCCCACATTGTGAAGGCGGTGCGTGTTAAACAACGCCACCAACCACCGTCGGTGATACTCCGGAGGTCCCACTCGGCTGTTTGAGCGATGCGCCCTGCTGGACTGTGTGACCTGTAAAATGGTCTGATCTTCGCTGTGGATACACCCGATCGCTATTGTTGATGATAAGGGGGAGCATGAAGTTTTCTGTTGCGGTGTTGTGGTTCTCCCTGGTTCTCGGGAAGGCTACTATGCAAGGTAAGAACCGGGAACCACATCTGTCTTCAAACAGTTGAAGCTGCGCTACTAGCATCTTATATATCCAAACAAAGGGTGATGACTTAGGACGCACACGCATTTTAACCCTGGTGAGGATTTGGGCTTGTGTTGCGCGATCCCAGCACGCTACAGTCTTATTCATCAACAGGGTGTCCAATGTGCAGCGTCCTGCCCCATGCTTCTTAGGTGGTGAAAGAGTCTGAAATAAGATAATAAAATGCGGACATGCTGTGGGCTAGAATTCAGATGTGATCGCACTTTTAAACGTGCAGAGAGCAGAAGATGTTGGGGTCAGGTGAGAGGAGCCCATTCATGATTTATTGGATTATGGGAGCGTAGCGCCCCCTGGGGATGGATTGCTGAGCATGGCTGCAGGACAACAACACAATTAATTCAAATAAAAACATTGAAATGAATGGTGACATTACTGCAGGTATGGCTTTGTTATGACAAGTAGATAATGAAATATTGGGCAGAAAAGCAGACACTTCCAACTGCTGTGTGCTCTCTTCTTCCTACTGTGTGTGTGTGTGTGTGTGTGTGTGTGTGTGTGTGTGTGTGTGTGTGTGTGTGTGTGTGTGGGTGTTGCTATAAACTTGCTCTCTAATCTTGAGATGGAGGGGCTATTGGCAGCACATGCTGTACATCTCTCTTGCTGTATATTCATGCTGCGTGTTTGTGTGTGTGTGTGTGTGTGTGTGTGTGTGTATGTGTGTCTGCTGGGTGTGTGCTAGTGAGACAGAAAGAGAGCTGGAGAAAGAAGTCATGACCAATTGATAAAAATGATTAACAGACACTGACGGCGACCCATTGGCTGTCAGTGTGCGTCCACAGTAACGTTCACGTGGAATCACATTTTAAAATGACACTGAGCTTCCTGCAAAGGACTTATGTCAGCAGGTTGGCATGCAGGGTCATGCTTGGATTATACAGGTTTAGTTCACCAAGATTACAAAATAAAACACATCCCTCTAGCGCCATGCAGATGTATTTGCTTTTGTGTAGACCTTCACCTTCGACACATGTGCCGCCAACTAAATTAGCACAAATGGAACTTTTAATTTTAGCATTCACAGCTTTTTAAACGTTGCCTTTACCCCTTGTGTTGTCTTCTCGTTGACCTGCAACGTTTTGTATTTCTGGGTCAAAATTTAAACTAAAATTGGTCGACACTTTTTCTCACTTTTCCCAACGTATTTTTCCCTTTTTTGAATTTTTTTGTTGTTTTTGTGTTTGCACTTTTTTGAGTTTTTTTTGTTCTTTTTTCTAAATCCTTTTATTTTTTTTTATCTTTTCAATTTTTGCTATAAAATTGAATTAAACACCCAAATTCAAAGAAAGTAGTGAACTGATCATTTATTTTATGGAACCATCCACGTTATTTATATTTTTTTCACAAAATGGTTGAAACAAACCCACATGTTCTGATGTAGAAACTTTATGAACACGGGTCAAATTTGACCCGAGGACAACAAGAGGGTGAAAAGACACGACATGTCACAGTTACTTTGAATAATCCAGATATAACATGCTGACTGTTTCTCTGGTGGAAGTAGTACCAATGAAAACGACAGGTGTAGGCTATGTACAGTAATATAACACACGCGTAGTCACCTTCCGGTCATGTCAGGCTCAGTGTCGGTGACATCCAATGGCTACGTGTGAACCAACACGTGTGTGCTCACACACAGTACATACATGCGTCAAAGGCCTTTTGACTGATGAGGTAAACCGTTATGAAAAGTCTTGGTTACCGTCAAGATATACCTGTCTTGTTGCATTGTGGGTTAAAAAAGAGCACTAAAGCTGTGATCCCGCTCTCTTTCTTTATGATTCTGTCTTGATTCTTGTCTTTAAAGATGTCCCATTTTCCAAACGTCTGAGACATCAGTGATGACTGCATTGAGCTGCATTCACACACACTTAGGCGGTGTAGACAGTCTGGAAATAAATGGAGGTCTTCCCATTCATTTTGAATAGGGGTAGTTTGTTAAGGCTGTGGTGATGGGTGCCGCAGGGGGGAGCCGAAAAAAAACACAGAGTCCTGCTCTAAAAAGTTGATAAAGATTTGGACATTTGGAGAAACACAAAATGACATTCCCTGCGGTGGCCAATCTTTTAACTGGCAATAATACACTTCATACTGCTTCCCATCATGTTGCATTTTAAGTCATCGCTCAATCACTTATTTCCTCTACTTTTTTACTCTTGACCTGTTGTTGTAAATTCATTTCCTGGGTGTAGGATCAATAAAGTTGATCTTATCTAGTCATATAAGGTTTAACAGCCTGTCATTTGCACTAGTTTGTGAGGAATATAATGTATTGCCCCCCCCGGCTTTCCTTCTCCTCCTTTTTACCCTCTCAGTGGGGCATCTTGTTGGTTCCACAGTGGTAAGATAGTGGAAGGGACGAGGGGACCGTATTGTTCCGTGTCACTCACGGGGTGTTTTACAATTAGGAAGAGGCCGGCTGTTTGCCTTGGTCACTCCTGTGTCTGTATCAATCATCAGCAAAACTGTACACTCTCTCACTCAAACACACACACACATACACACACAGAGTGTATGCATATGCTGAACTGTGTAATCCCCATCCCCCCAGCCATCAGACTCTACATTCTGATCAATACTATCCCCTTCACCTTGGCTAAATCAATCAAACATGCACGCACGCACACACAACTGCATGCATAAATGAATGCACTCACACACCCACACACATTTCATATCTGAGTGAGAGAGTGGGCTCTTGTGGATAAATCCATTCCTGTGGGGGTTTTGGCTCCTGTGTTTTTGTTGATGAGGATCTTGAGAAAGGGTTGCTTCCTGTATAGATGGTAGATAGGATTCAGCTGTCTGAGGGAACTGATGGCCCTTTTCAAGTCTTTCCAAATGTGCTTTACAGGGGATCTGATGCAATGGAAGGTAATCTGTTTGAGTCTGAAAACAGGGGGGGATAGAAGAGGGCACCACCCCGCTCTGAAATATGCTTCCCCCCCCCGAGTCTTTAACAAAAACATATTAAAGTGCATATCTGGGACCAGTTGGAGTTGATGGACTTGGTGTTGCCACAGACAGATAGGGTCAGGGTCAAGTATTATGAGATGGATTAAACCATTACTGCGTCTGGTAATTTAATGGGATTTGTTTCCAATAAGCCTAATCCTTACAATACTAAATCAAAATGAATTTAAAGACAGCACACAACAGAAAAAAAAATGTATCTAACTAACTCATTGAAACAAATCCAACACTTAACCAAACAGGTGCTGTGGTAGTTTTATTGAATCCAAAAGAAACATGGCAGTGTTACAGTAATATCATCAACTATATTAACTACAATCAACTAGTAATGGTCTTTTTCTGTGACGAAGAACAGATGAAAACTAATTAAAAAGTAACCTCACAACAAACACAAACAGCAATACAAAAAGTGTAATTTTTCGTTAAAAAAAATATAAATTACATTTTTATGTGAAATGGACAAAATAACTACTGTTCCAATGCAGCAACCTGAATGCCTCTGCAGGATCAAACACTGTCACTCGTGATTAGTTAAAAGGTGTAAATATAATTTAGCTTATTGTTAATACGAGCACCTAGCATCCAGTGACATCATGTCTCAGTCAGTAATGTTATCTGGTGTTACCGGTTTATGGACTAAATCCATCTACAATTCACTGAGAACTAGCTGGTGAGGGAGGGGGTGTGGGGGCTCTGGAGATGGAGATGATACTGGGATACAGAGAAGAATGCCTTTCACTAACCTTGCAAAATTAAACATTAAATCAAAGGCTTTTAAGACTGAAAAATTTAAAATGCATGACAACAAAATGAGACTAAAACTAACAAAAACCAACAGACTCAAATTTGATTAAACTAATATGATAAAAACCAAGTACACTGAACACTGTTTTATTGTATTGCTTGAAAAGATAGGAGTATTAGGTTAAAATGTAAGCATTTGTGCTTGTTCTTAGAATGTCCTTCACACCTGTTGACCTTTGTAAAGTAAAAATAAAATAGAAAATATAACTCCAACTTTAAACCAGAGTTTCAACCTTGAAGAAGAAAGATAATGGTACAGCTTATTGCATATGTTCTTTTACCATTCTTAATGTCTTTGTTCAGTGGAAATTCAGGTTAAATCAAAACCAAACCGTATCTCTCCAGTGTGAATAATAGCAGCAGAATATAAAGTGTTGCATGCCGGCTGAGGTTCAGCTTCACTCCGAACCTTGTGTTAACAAACAAGCTGGAATGGGAATTTGCTTCTCCTTTCTATCTGTTTTGCTGTCTGTTCTCATTCCCCTTTCCCCAGTTCACTTTTCCTTCTGTGCCAATCTCTACCCTGCCCTCTTGTTCTGTCTCTCTCAGACACTGAAGGGAATTGCTCTGGGTCACTCTGTATCACTCCTTCCCTTATCAGCTCTCTCCATTCCTCTGCTCCATTCCCCTTGTTTGAGAGGCTGTTGATTCAAACTTCCCTCTACGGTCTATCAGCCTCTGCCTCTTTTGCAGCACTACCATTGCCAATGCCAAATATCTTCTTCTTATGTAGTCCAACGCTCAGAGCTCAGAGTTGCTAGAGTTACTGAGGGAGGCTCGGTTGTGCAGCTCAAATACCGCATAATGCTCTGAGCGTCCAGCAAATGCCGCTGTCATCTGCTTCTTTCAGAGTGAGTTACAA
The DNA here is from genome assembly GCF_013103735.1 of Etheostoma cragini. Lineage (NCBI taxonomy): Eukaryota > Metazoa > Chordata > Actinopteri > Perciformes > Percidae > Etheostoma > Etheostoma cragini. The sequence goes on from NC_048408.1 coordinate 4,392,438, forward strand.
TGAGTAACATGGAAGAGGTTCAGTGTCTTGCTCAAGGACAATTTGAGAGAACAAATATAGCTCTTGATGAACAAGTTGTCTCTCAGTTTAATCAAGTGTTCAAACTGTAGGCCACTGACGAGTCTTGGAACAGTCTGGCTGTGTATTTTTAACTTAGTCAAACTAAACTGAGTTGCAGTGTGTTTCCTGTAATTGTCTTCCTCGTATCCCAGCTGTCTGCACTCACAAGGGTGGGTGATGCAGTGAAGGCACTGTTCCTTCATCGCTTCGCCTCCTGCTCGGCATGAGCGTCACTCCACAGCTGAATATTATGTCTTGTGCCTGGCTGCACAAAGTGCTGTGAGCTCAACTAGTCTCCCCTGGCAGTTGTTCTGTCTGAGGTGATCATGTCAGCGTGATCATTTCGTCAGCCTTGGGAGCTTAGATGCATTCGCGCGGCCATGACCAGCTGTCAGTCCAGGGTTGACTTTGTCTGTGTGTCTGTGTGTGTATGTGTGTGTGTGTGTGTGTGTGTGTGTGTGTGACTCTAAGGCCCTGACTTAATTTTTTCCCTCCACTTGCTTTTGAGTCTTTGGGGAGGTTGTTCACTTTGTTGATGCGTGACTGTGTCTTTGTACGTTCTTAAACATGTAAGAGTTGAAAAAGGGTGACAATGAAATCTGAAGTCACAAGCAGCAGCGACATCAAAACGTCAGTATCTCCACATGATGTGTTCAGGCACAGTGTTGAGTGTAACACAATGTCTAACCAGGAAGCGTAGCAAAAGCAGCACATAAGCAGAGCAGCAGCCTCAGCTTTAGACGAATCTCGAATGTCGGCGCTACTTGTAATCATATCCAAAGCTATTTGTATATTCACACCATAACATTTTTTTTCTCCCAAGCTTGATTCTTGTCAATTTTGTCCTCATCACCACTCTTCTCTGGCTCCTTCCAGCTCAGGAAGACTTTGTGTCGCTGGCTGAGATGGAGGACTCCTTGTTGAGGAACCTTTTCAGGGGTTACCAGAAGTGGGTGCGGCCTGTCCAGCACTCCAACGACACTATCACTGTATGCTTTGGACTCAAGATCTCACAACTGGTTGATGTGGTGAGGAAACAACACCTGGATACGCAAACACACAACCCTAATGTATTTGTTAACCTGCATGAATACTACCTTGTGATGTTCATCTTGGTTCTTTGTTCTTTGTTTTCAACTCTATGGTGATCTTTGAGACCAGTTTGTACTGTTTTGCTTTCTGTAATTGAGTTAGATGGGAAAGGGAGTAGGTTTACTGTATATGAAATGGATATCACAGTGGATTTGAATGAAAGTGACTAGGCCATTTTTCTCATAATTCCCAGCAAAAATAAAGGAGTTATTTATTTTTGATTTAAGCATTTGCATTTGATTCGTATGCAGCTTGTGACATTACTTTGCATTTTAGTTAAATTGAAAGAGGAGGAAGGAAAATCAATCAAATTAGGCTGACCTTTGAAACGTCAATAGATAAAGCCCACTAATAAAATCAAATCGTAGGGACATGGCCTCAGTGTCCTACATGGCAGCTCTGGCTCTGTCCATGCCATACATTATGTATTATATTAATATTAGATAGATGAGGGTATTTTAAACTGTCTCTCAGTGATCACATCCTGAGCGCCCTTGAGTAAAGTGGAACTGGACGTAGAGGCTCTAATGCTTCAAGGAGACCAACAGAACACACAGACGTACGTTGGGCATGACTGCTAAGTTAAGGAAGCTTTCTGCAGACATTGAAAATGGTTTTTGTAACATGATTAATAAAATCTGGTTACAGCCTTCTGACGTCAGAAGGTTACTTTTTGGAATGAGATAGGAAAGAAAGGAAATGAGTGAGGAGAGAAGGAAGTGAAACTCGGAATCACTGATCAAATAAGAATATAGCCTAAAAAAGAGGACAGATGATTATTTTGAAAGAGGCAAGAAGAAAATGGAAGGAAGTTTTGTAGAGATTGTTCAGAGATGGCTAGAGTGTTTAGGAAGGGAAAGGATGTTACTATTTAATGTTACTACGAAATGATAACACATACCAGGCCGACACAAAGCCAATACAAAGAAAGGCAGGTTTGGACTACAAGAGATGGAAATGGTTGTCTATTAAAAGAGGTTTAGTATAGAAGCAACACTGAGGACAGAATTGTGAGGATAAAAAAGGAGGAGGGCCAGGAGCTGTGGGAGTTAAAGAGGCACAGATAGGAAGAGAGTATAAAGAAGAGAGAAGAAGAAAGGTGACAAGACAGGTCCAAAGTGGTCTTTCATAGCAGCATAGCAGCTATCAGGCTGAGAGGAACCAGATCATTTATTATTCTCTCTCACACACACACACACACACACACACACACACACACACACACACACACACACACACACACACACAGCTGGTCCCACAGAGGGCCAGCCTTTGATGTTGGTTCTTCTGCCATGCAGAAATAACATTGATAAGAGTGCCATCTTGTGGTGGTATTTTTTCTAAATTACTGTGATAAAACCCTCAACTCAGATCAATGTTTGTTTTCAGAGAGGATGGGCATGCAATCAGGTGTGCCTCAGTGCCTCTCGAGAGCAGACAAATCTTTCCTGTATATATTCTCTCTTCTCTAGTTTTACTCTTTAAGTTACTGTGAAGCGTTTCCTGCAAAAAAACTCAACAATTTACATAGAAAAACCTTTTTGACTTCCAGAAATTCATTACTCTCTTTGTCCTCCTCCTCTTACTCCTCTCCATCACCCTCTTTCCAAGCCTCTCTCTTTTGTCCTTGTATATATACTGTGTATATTGATACTTTGTATTGAGCAAATGAGGCAGCGGTGCTTACACTAAACAAAATTATAAACGCAACACTGTTGTTTTTGCCCCCATTTTTAATGAGCTGAACTCAAAGATCTAAGACTTTTTGTACAAAAGAGTGGCCTTTTATTGTGGCACACCTGTGCAATAATCGTGCTGTCTTATCAGCATCTTGATATGCCACACCTGTGAGGTGGATGGATTATCTCGGCAAAGAAAGATTTGTGAACAAAATTTGAGAGAAATAAGCCTTTTGTGTACATAGAGTCTTGGATCTATGGGAAAATGGTACAAAAAACCAAAGGTTTTGCATTTATAATTTTGTTCAGTGTATATTAGTATTGCCAGTGATGTAGGGAGTAACTTGTGCTTCTCTTGCTCATTAATGTAGATGTAGCCTGAAGCCAGGCCCTTAACCCCTGAGCTGTTCCTGTGTGCTTTCTTAGTGGCAAGAAAGAGAAGCAATTAACACATTCTGGGAACAAATCTTCCTTTTTAACTAGGTTTAAGTACTTTCTTTCATCCCACTCAACTTTTTGTCTCCAGTTTCTGGTTTGCTAATCAACACCTCATTAGCCTCTTTTATTGTTCACTGTAAGCACCACTAAGATGTATAAATGGTGAACTCATTTCTTTCCTGTATTCCTTCAGGATGAAAAGAACCAACTGATGACTACAAATGTCTGGCTCTGGCAGGTAAAAATGAATCCTAACATTTAAAAAAGCTGGAGTGTTAAATTGTGGGCGGCTATTTTAACATCTGGGGATTCTTAAAGTGTTTGGATTTTGGATTTTCTATTGCTGGAATGGTTAAGCAATAATCAGTTTATTAGCTCCATTGTGCTATGGTAACCATATAAAACATGCACACACATCATATATAATGGTGTTTGATGACTATTCAACTTCTCACAAATGTAACGTAAATATGTTTTATATTCCCATATTTCAAAAACTGCTATAAGAAGAGACATTTTCCATTTGCTTTGTGCAGTTAGCAGCCGGATTCTCTCCATGCTGCTGAAATGGAAAAGATGCACTTACATGACTTGTCAGGCTAATCTATATTCATAACGTTCCACTTCCCCTCTTTTTACGTTGATATCCGTTAACTTTGGCTTTCTTTAAGTCGGAAATTATGATACAATAAATTAATTAGAGCACATTTTTCTCCCGTCCCGGAGTGCTGTGTGGACTAGCCAGACCCTCCTCCACATCACTGTGGAGACAGGCCTGGCAAAGCAACACTAAGCTTAGTCTGTAAGAGTCTTATTATGTTACTTAACCTACATTATTATTTATTTATTTTAAAGGAGTGGATTGACGTGAAGCTGAAGTGGAATCCAGATGACTATGGAGGTATTACATCCATTAGAGTGCCTTCAGAGACAATATGGCTGCCTGACATCGTCCTGTATGAAAAGTAAGTTAGGCAGTAGCACGTTCTGGGGCAGTGCCTGAAAACTCTGATGCACATATATACACATGTTCCTTTCCTTATTGATCATCTTACCTTGACTCCAGTGCCTTATTTCCCTTTCTTTCTCATCTTCTCCCAGTGCGGACGGTCGCTTCGAGGGTTCCCTGATGACCAAAGCCATTGTGCGTTGGGATGGTACCATAACATGGACTCCCCCCGCCAGCTACAAGTCCTCCTGCACCATGGATGTCACCTTCTTCCCATTTGACCGACAGAACTGCTCCATGAAGTTTGGCTCCTGGACTTACGATGGAAACATGGTGGACCTGGTCCTGGTGGATCACTACGTGGACCGTAAAGACTTTTTCGATAACGGCGAGTGGGAGATCCTTAATGCCACAGGAGTAAGGGGAAGCAGGATCGACGGGGTGTATTGGTACCCATTTGTCACATACTCCTTCATCCTCAAGAGATTGCCCTTGTTCTACACCCTGTTCCTCATCATCCCATGCCTCGGCCTCTCCTTTCTGACTGTGCTGGTGTTTTATTTGCCGTCAGACGAAGGAGAGAAACTGTCACTTTCCACATCAGTGCTGGTGTCGCTCACTGTGTTCCTCTTGGTCATAGAAGAAATAATCCCTTCATCCTCGAAGGTGGGTTTCCTAAGATGCTAGAAGGCAACTTCCATTTTAAAAGTTTCTACTGGGCTATAATATTGAAATATATCCTACTTTTTTCCTGTGTTCAGTTATCTTAATTGGAATCTTAATTGCAGGATGCCCAGATCACAACTGTGGCCCTCTTAATTAACTGCAGCTTAAACTGCATGTCAACTCAATTAAGAAGCTATTGGTATAAAATCCCCTCACAATGCATAGAAAAACAAGTACCAAATACACTAATACAACTTAGAGCTGGGCAATATATCGATATATATCAATATCATGATGTGAGACTAGATATTGTCTTAGATATTGGATATCCTATTATTGTAATATGGCATAAGCGATGTCTTACACTGGTTTTAAAGGCTGTATTACAGTAAAGTGATGTCTTATCTTACCAGACTGTTGTAACTGTTCAGTTATTTACTTTTACCCACATAGTCATTATATCCCCATTACTGATAATTATCTATCAAAAATCTCATTGTGTAAATAGTTTGTGAAAGCACCAATAGTCAACACTACAACATGGGCGGTATCGGTATTGAGGTATATGGTCAAAAATATCGTGAAGTATGATTTTCTCCATATCGCCCAGCGATACCAGCTACTGTACTACCATCATGCATTGTGGGTTATTTCTAATGACTTTGGTTATCCTCTGGCGTCTAGCACCAACACAGTTATCACTCATTCAGTGAAATAGCCTGACATCTACTTGATTTACTGGAGCAAACCTTTGTGTAGGCATCTTGGTTCCTAGACGATGAATCCTAATCACTTAGTGATCTCCTAAATTCTTTCTCTTGTAGTGCCACCATGAAGTTGACGTTCTTGTTCGTGAGTGAAGCATTTAGACAACCCATTTGATGGATTGCAGTGTAATTGTAGCAATGACTTAACCTTTCATCTAGCGCCATTTTCAGGTCAAAATTCTTTCCAAATACCTGCAAAACTACTTTGTTGATTCTATGGCTGATGGGGAGTGTTTGGTTTTGGCTCAGTTGTTTTCTAAAAGGAACCATGGGTCACAAACATTCTACTTTTTAAGCTGCATTGCTAACATCGAGGCAAAAAATATCCAATGCAGTAACAGAATGCAGAATCTTGATTTCAGCGCTATCTAGTTTGACAGTTTGATCTCAGTTCATGAGCACTCTTCAGCTTTGGGTGGTTGTTCTACTTCGGCGTGGTAAAGGCACTAGGGGGAGGCAACAGATCTAGGTTTCATCCACAGATAATCTGTCTCATGTACTACTGTCAAGATAGAGTGACAGTTTCAGTATGGGACACTTTCTTTTTCAAACTTTAGAAAGCTCTTTCCAGAGCCACAGGAGACATTACCAGGCTGAGTGGTACTTCTCGTGAAGAGCAAAAAAAATGGGATAAAAATGGTGGAGTGTCCCTTTAAGCAGCAGACAATGTGAAGTTTTTACATTTTGCGATGCAGTAACTAAACTAATTTCTTGTCATAAATTCCTTATGTTCCCATCCTTATTTCTTAAGGATATAAAAAAATTGTCAAACAGAGTCAACTGTGTAACTGATTCAGTAACCTCTACATTTCTCTATCTCCAGGTGATCCCACTGATCGGAGAATACCTTCTCTTCATCATGATCTTTGTCACTTTCTCCATCATCGTCACCGTCTTTGTCATCAACGTCCACCACCGTTCCTCTGCTTCTTACCACCCCATGGCCCCCTGGGTAAAGAGCCTCTTCCTTCAGAGACTGCCCAGGCTGCTGTGTATGAGAGGGCACACTGACAGGTAATATAGGATTAACTTTAGAAATGGTTTGACATTTGGGAGAAAAATGCTTGTTCACTCTCTTTCCAAGAGTTAGAGGAGAAGATAATCGTAGTTTAGCATAATAATTTGAGATGGGGAAACAGCCAGCTTTTTAACTTATTAAGCAGTTGTCAGGCAATTAGCTGAGACCATTGGAAGTTACTGGTCCTGGCCAAGAAACAGTCTGACACATAACCCTTTTGAAATGGACAATTGTAGTTTTTACACTTTGGCTTTTCGCATGATTAAACCAACAAGACATAACGTGTTAATCAGTTAGCTTAAGACGTGCTGGTAGGCAGATTTTTTAAAGCATTTTCCCTCTGTTTTTACTCTTTAAGCCAGGCTAAGCTGACTGTCTCATGGTGATAGCTTAACAATAAGTATGAAGACATAAGAGTGGTATCAATCATCCCATCTAACTCCCAGCAAGATAGCAAATCAGCGTATTTCCCCAAACATCAACTGTTATTATCTGCCGGCACACATTAGATCAGTCTTCCCATCAATCTTCCCATCCAACTCCAGCAAGAAAACAAATAAGTGTATTTCCCAAAACATCAACTATTATTATCTGCCAGCACACATTAGAAGATACATTTGTAAAAATGAATGAAACAGTTATTGTCCATTATCCTCAGATACCACTTTCCAGATATGGAGATGCGCAGCCCGGAGCTGAAGGCCCGTAAAGGTCTGGGGAGGAGGGGGGATCCTAGCCAGCAGAGAAGCCCCCTTGCAGGAAAAGAGGACGAGAACCAAGCCTGGCTGGCCATGCTGGAGAAAGCAACCAGTTCAGTTCGCTACATCAGCCGTCACATCAAAAAGGAGCACTTCATACGGGAGGTGTGTGGGCAGACAGGGTTTTACTATCTTTTTACTTTCTTTTCTTTTACAATTAGTATTTACTCCACATTATTATTTAGGTATAATCTGGACCGGTAAGAACTTTTTTAATTTTTAATGTTTGCCATTTCTCCACTTAATCTCCACTGTCTCAAGCTGAATGATGTGTGATCTACAGTTACAGTTTGCTTTCTCCCATATGTGTGTGAGGACTCTACTGCAAACAAAATCTCCCTCTAGGTAGACAATTGTAAGATCTGTCCAGGGACACCTGATGAAAAATAGCCTTTTGGCTAATTCTGGTGCATTTACAGCAATGTTAATGAATGTACACTGTCCCAGTCAAATAAATTAATAAATTAAATTAATTAAAACAAACTGACTTGAACATGAGACATGGGAAAAAAGTGTTTTCTTGCATTTTTTTTTCATTCATGTTACAGCTTATTGTTTGTTGAAATTATCGCAAATGCTCTATAATTGCTATTTAAATGACCTGTGGACCTTTGTTGTGTGTGTCTCTCTCTCTCTCATTCAGGTTGTTCAAGACTGGAAGTTCGTGGCTCAGGTGTTGGACAGGATTTTCCTGTGGGCTTTTCTTACAGTGGCAATACTTGGAACAGTCCTGATCTTCACGCCTGCTCTGCAGATGTATTTCAGCACACCGTGATGCACACACACAAACTTACAAATGCTCTCCAACAGCACATTCATGTTTTCCAGTTTGTCCAGTCTAACTTATTGATGATCTCAATAAAACATTCACACTGTATACTTCTTTTGTAGAAACAAGCTCGAGCTACAAACTTTTATGGTTTGCAACCTGTAATGACTACTGCAAACTGCAGTGTTCTACATGCAACTTGTCATTCGTTGCACAGGAGTCCAAGGGAATGAAAGCAATAAGCAGGTTATCGTAGCGTGTATTATTTGAGTATTCATGTTTGTATAAATGTGACATTGTAATTATACATGCAACAACATGCACACCATCACTCCATGCAGAATTAGTTGTTTTTTGTCACATGCACCATGTTGTCCAGCCAGCTGTATGTACTGTAATGATGATAATGATTAAAAGAAATTTAATTAATGTACTAAATACATTTTCCAACCTTGTTTTTCAGGCTATCTGAGTCTGGATCAACAAAATTACATTTCCAGGATAATTGCCTGACATCCTGTGCACGGCTCACATGCCCGTTGCCCCTCACTTTCTGCATGTTGCTTAAACTCTGTTCGCTTCAGGAAACAAAAACATACTTAAGGTTCACACTGAAATGGCAAGTTATAAAGATAATTTGGTTTGTGTAATGAGAGTGGTCTTCTTGGTTCTAATGATTGTAAAGATTTCAGTTGAAATACTATAGCCACTGTGTACACGTTTGGACGCTTTTTGGATAACGTTTTTTCAAAATATCTCCTCAAATGCAAATATAAATGATTTAGTAATGTTTTAGTTGATGGTGTAAAACTAAAGCTTAACGTCTTACCTTCCAAACAGTATATCATTTTAACTGTTTACTTTAGTTTTTACTTTACAAGAACTGGCTAACGTGCGCCACCCTTGGCCATACCAGCCACCCCATCTTCTCGCTGTAAACTCTGGGCGCTGCTGGTTTTTCGGGGGTTTTAAGTCCCATCAATGCTCGGCATCCCCAATGTTAAAACTACCAGATCGTAAAGCCGTCCTTCACAATAAAATGACAAACCCCTTCCTGAAACCATTTTGCAGAGCCACCATCTTTGTGAGATGTGTTTATGTAACGGTGTGTTTAAAGAAATGCAAACAACCCAGACCTTACTCCACAGCGTTGTGGAGATACTAGCTCTGATAATGTGAGACTAAAGCACCTTTATGCTTCAAACCAGGCAACGGGGGCAACTACCCTGGGGAGGACTGTAGGTTCGGGGCATGGCAATATGTTTGTGTTGACTTGTTTCACTGCAAATTTGTTTGCAACACAAAAGCATCAACACATTAAATGTTTGGGACCTTAACATGACATCTGCATTCTTACATAAACCCTTTTTGTACAGGGTTACAGGGTGCACATTTCTTAATGTATTTGCCTCCAACTACTTGCTAATTAATGAGTAATATGCATGGAGTTAATCTGGCTCTGTTTCTGTATGCAAGCATCATGAATTAGAGTATGGACTAGAGAAGACCAAGTGGAGGCAACCAATCAGATTGTGTTTTTGGGTGTAATGACACAGTATCACCACTTGATGGAAGCAAAAGTCTTTTTTTGCACCAAAGACAACTGGTTTTGTTTCAGAATGTGCTTGACAGAAATAATAATGTGATAAACTGTATTTCAAATATTATATAACAAATGAGAAGTAAACATATTACCTATCAGGAAGCCATGGTGATACACAGATCAATATCTGGACAATTTGAGGCCATGTTGTTACACTAATGATCTGTATCTTTGGATAAACAGCTGCATGGGAAAAGGTTGCAGTTGTTATCATTAACATAATAGCACAGTGCAGACATGTAGGAATAAATAAAAACCTGGACAATGAAATTAGATACAACACACACTATTTCTATAAGGCGTACAACGTCACATTTTCTGTCATGATTCCTGTTGATTTAAGCACATATTTGCAGTGGTGAGGTATTGTAGGTAGTATAGCATTATACTGTCACCCCCCCAATCAGCTCTACTCAAGCTTCCCCAACTTGTCTGCTTTATTAAAGGGTCGCTGTCATCAGTAGTAATTAAAAGAGGAGTGGCTCATCATTTACCGCACACTATTTTCCCAGCTGACTGAGTTTGTCCATCCCAACGATTGGCAACCTTCCGGTTATTAGCAGCAGTAACTTTCTTGTCTAGCTTTGCGGCTATTTGTCACAGAACAAATATTGTCAAATACAAATATTGATTATGAAGGGCTGTGTACTTTGGCCTTGTTTTGGAGACATGACTTGGCTCTCTGACTCATTAAAAATGGCTGGCTTGCTTAAGTGAAAGCCTCTCCCGTGTTTCTCCTGCACTTGAGCAGTCTGACCTCAGCCCACTGTTCTATTATTCACAGCTACAGATCTGACTCTAGCAGACGTGTGTGTGTGTGTGTGTGTGTATGTGTGTGTATGTGTGTGACAGACAGACAGACTGACAGACTGTGACAGACAGTGGGGTGTGAACACACTGTGAATGTATGTTTTTTAAGGCGACCAGCTGGAAAAATTTATATTTTAAAAGTACTGAATTATATGAAAAGTAAGTTATTTTTACTAAAAAAGCAAAAAGTGAAAACTTTACACATGTTCTACAGCTAACATAGTTTAGCATATCAACATTTACTAAACAGCAGTAAATAAAATATTACAGCTAAGGGAGAGGGGAATTTTTCCTAGTTTTGCAGGTATTTGGTTAAATTACCAAAGGAGTTAAAAATGTAAATCTTGACTTTATAATGGCACTAGATGAAAAATTAAGAGATTGTCGGATGAACATCAATGTCTGTTCCAAATTTCATGGAAATCCATTTAATAACTGTTGTTAAGACATTTCATTTAAAATGCCACAAACGTCAATCTCATGGTGGAAATGTCAAGGGCTTACCAATTTAAGTAGGATTCATCGTCTGGGAACCATGTACAAAATGTTGTGCCAATCAGTCTAGTAGATGCTGAGTTATTTAACGGGATAAATTAAAGAGACTCGCTTGTGACGCTGGATGAAAAGGAGGATCCCCAAATTCAGTAGGATTTATTGTTGGCCATACAGCTCTGTACAAACTTTCCTGGCAATTCATCCAACTGACTGAACAACACTGACAGGCAGACAAACAATACTATGCCAAGATCCATGCAGCCAGCACGTCATATAATAAAAAATGCAACATGTCCTAATACATAAACAACAGCCTAAGTGTTTTGCCAATGACTCACCAAACGACAAATGACCATTCTATTTCTTGTCATTGTTGCAGTTTTAAACACTTGGAAAACATTGTAAAAGTGAACTACTTGGTTAAGATTAGGCAATAATTCAATAATAGTGCCAAATAACATCTCATTGCGCTTTTCATAAGACAGCAGGTCTAGACCATACTCTGGGATGTTTTTTACAGTCTTTATTATTTCCCACCTTTAAGAGGCAGAAACCTCGAGCAGAGCCATGGCTCCACCGACCGGTTGGGGGTGAGATAAAGAGACAGACAGAGACAGAGAAAGAGAGAGAGAGAAAGAAAGACAGACAGAGAAAGACACAGACAAAGAGAGAGAGAGAGAGAACGACTTTTGAAATGGGCATAAGTCCATGACATAGTTACATTCTTGACATGGATACATAAGTTAACTTTTTCTATAGAAAAGTAACGAACAGCAGGGGCTGTTGTGAGGTGCTGAAGTAGACCTGAATGTAAGAATACAGTGTTGCCCCATCTGGGTCCATATGCATGTCTGGATTTATTGACAAGGTTTTGGCCTTCAGGGCTTACAATTTAACCCAAAAATTACCTATGTTAGTTAAGTTGAAATAAGTCTACGTTGACTGTTCATTTTACACAGGACATGAATAGTGGTCTCCTGGGTGAAATTCCTGTGTTTTTTTTTTTACCCATACACCACCCCAACCTTCTCCCTAACTTTATAATCTTCGTAATACGTACTCCATAATTACTACCGCCACTAGAGGTCACCAAATGACAACTAAGGTAAATATGGGTTGTATTCAGCTGCTTGTACAATCTACCTCAACAGCCGTTTTTTGCTGAAAAAGGTAAAAACATGAAGTGTTTAGCGGATGTAATGCAAACTGTCAATAATTGAGGGCATTATTACTTTGTATGAAATCTACATACACTTTTTTATATTCAGAGAGATTTAGACTTCATTTTAGTATTTACCTCATACCATAGGGCAATCTGATCCATCTGAGTTAATATTATTTAATATGCCTAATCCTATACATTCTGAATCCAACCTGCCCTGCATTTATGTGTCATTTATTGCAATTTCAAAGTCACGGCGAGGCTTGAAATTCACAATAACAGTTCATGCTGAGCCACATTCAGAAACTGTACATTTTTGCCTTTATTCAGTGTTGACTTGGGATGTACATAGTTTATTTTTCTGTCACACCTTTTCTGTACAACAGTGAAGGAGAAAAGATTGAAAAGGTGATTATGGGAGCACTCTGGGGAATATCTTGGTATATAGAAAGATTTGATTTTCTGCTTCACATCTGTTATAACTGCTGTGAATTGAAGCTCGATGGAAAGGCTGAAAGACACATTCTCCACAAGGTCAGTCTCACATACATTCTTAACGAAGCATCTTCAGGTTGTACATCAGGGGGAAATTACAGGCTAGGCTCCTGGCCCTGTGGTTGCAAACAGCTCTGAGAGAGAGAGCTGATAATGCATCCAGTGATTGATTGAACTGCCAGGGACAAAAGCAATAAGATGACTATATCTCGTTTCAATGTTGGTATCTCAACTGTGCTATTCCTCATAACGTCACGTATACAAACTGTGTGTGTTACCATTTTCTGACTACATGAATCGGACTGCCAGTAGCACTAGAGCACAGTAGAAAGGTTGTTGTAGGTAAAACATGCAATGTGGCTCATTTTATCTTTCTTGTCTTAAGGTATTAGGCTTAAAAGAAAACACAGCCCGGACTGTGAAGTTGACTTTAAGGAAAAGTAATGTTTTTAGAACTTTTTGCTCCGCCTTATTGGGTTTTTTCAAAGTTTTGGGAAATACTTTATGTATCCCCATGCAAATGCAACCCCCATATTAGCATGTCAAAGCAGCACAAACCACATATGTCAAACACAAGTCCTAATGTACAAAAGTATGCCCCTTTAACCACGTGTGTGCATACTAGTGTGCAAATTGCAGTAAGGTCTGCCAAATCAATGTAATTATATGTGAAAAGCTAATTTAGTTCCTCTCTTTTAGCTCTGCTTTTGGTCTCCAACTCCCAAAGGAAATATCAGTCTCTTTAGCCTTTAAATGCTCTACCATGTTGTACAGTGGGATTTTAGAACATTCCCACTGAGAATGGGTGCCGTAGCGAGTGTGAGTAGCTGCTTTCCAGTTGTTTCTTTTCCTACACATGTACAGTACATATTGATTCAACAAGGGGGAGTACTCTGAGACATATGCAATGTGGTTTAATCCTAAACCACATATCCAGCCATGCTTGATGATCATGCCTGTGATGTTGTTTATGGAGTGTGCTCTGAGCTACTATGTACATATATGTTAATATATGTGTAGTAAAGCAAGTGGAGGGGGGGATGTCTTTCAGTTGGACTACATGATACAACACACATGACTGCATTTTAAATAAACAGGTGCACACACAGACAAAAGCACATGCATACACACATAAGCCTGCACACTCTACCAACTCCAATCCCTGCAGGCTAGGCTACGAGGACATTTCTTTAATGTGAGCTGATGGCAGTCCACTTACATGTACAACACTATGTCCAGACTGAAGCCAGAGGGGGACAGAAAGACAGGGAGGGGAGGTGGGGTATTACACATCAGAGTGATAGATAGTGAGGGCTAGAGAAGCGCCTCGGGAGCTCTCGTAACGGTCTGAGGACATCACTGCATCTGATGCTCACAGTCAGAACTACAAGAGTATCAGAAGAGAGAGGTGGAAGAGAGGAAACACAGGAAGGGGGAGAGAGACGGAAGGCTGAGGGGGAGGAGAGAGGACAGAAAGGAATATCAACCATGAATGACGGCCGATGGGTAAATGATTAAACAAGAAAAACTAGAGGAAATGGAAGCCAGAAGGAATGGGTGACTAAGACAAAAGAAGAGAGAAGAACATTGAGACAATAATGTAAAGACATACTGTAATATAAGCTAATTAACAGATCAGGGCACGGATCATCGCTGCCTCCCACCCACCAATAACTAAAAGCATCCACAACTATAACACATATATTATAACACAACTATAAATCCAGGACCCTCTCTGAATGTGTGTGTCTTTCAAACAATCCAACGTACAAAAAAGACGTCACACATAGCACGCTGTTGTACGAGCCTCTGTACAGCAGCGGTGGCGGGACAGTGATGTTAGTTTGGTTGTGACGCTCTACCAGACCTTCCTCCACAGCGCGGCAGAGGAGGGTCTGGCTAGTCCACACAGCAATCCGGTGTAGAAGAAAAATGCACTCTGATTTGTTGGCATTTCTTAAAAACCAATCACAATTGTCTTGAATGGTATTAAGCATCAGAAGGAACTGGTTTTGGTGGAACATGTGTACGTTGAAAAGCTGCTTTAGTTGTTTGACAGAGGTGTCAAACACACTCACATTCTCTACTCAAGTAGAAGTGTAGCTGCTAGGGTATGAAAAGACTTCTGTAGAAGTATCAACTCAAGCATTTTTCTCAAGTAAAAGTGTAAAAGTACTGGTTTTAAAACTACTTAAAGTATAAAAGTAAAAGTAATAAAAGAAAAAAGACAATATCAATATGCTTTTTCAAATTAGACCGCAAGTTTTGGAAACTATTAGCTCGTGGTACTTGGGCGGGCAGAGCTTGGAGCGCATTCGAAAGAAATAGTTTTTGCATCCAACTATTTCGAATAATTCTTCCAGGTACGACCAAAGATGTAGAAGGGTTAGCTGGTCTACCTGGCTACCAAGCTCCTCGCTGGTGCTTGGTTGGGACATTTTGCACGAGGTCTCACGGACATCTTCGTACCAGGCTACACACGCCTGCTATTTCCTTGCTGGAGCGTGACATGAGTTGTGTCGTGTGCAGGAACGAGGGATTGCATAGAAACCAATAGTGTGTCAGAATAGAATATGTTTATACTTCTCACCCAACCACAATCAAGTTCACCTTATCCACATGGCGCGATTTATCTGGATAGGTTTTTTTGATTGACGACAAGCCAGAATGAAAACAAGCCCAACTGAAATAGGAGTAACAAGGCTATTAGATAGACAATAGATGGTTGCATAAAAACTTAAGGAATTGAAGCAAAAAGTCTGCTGAAAAATAATTAGGTAACAAAGTGTTTGTACTTCGTTACTTGATACCTCTGGTCGAATGCTCCGTTTGGACAGATAGTCTAGCTAGCTGTGTGGATTTACCCTCCAGAGATCTGAGGAGCAGTTAACCATAGTCCTCAGAAACCCAACAGAGGTAAGAACGCCAACACAAAGAAAGTGGAAAGTGATGGACATCTGGCCAAAATCACGAAAACATCTGGTGGAATTTCCGGCGGCGCCTGAACAATCCCAGAAATTAAACCTTGTTGATATAGACTATCAATTTAGTAACTTTGTTGTTCCAAACCACAAACCACATTTTTTTTTTTTTTAAAGCAGCTAGCGACAAATCTAAGGTTTTTCTGTAGAAGAGCAACACCAGTTTTGTTGGGAAATGCGAGGTTGTTTTCTCTCTTGCGGCCAACAGGGTGACCTCTCTCGGTCCCTTGAATGAGCAGCAGCTTTGCCACCATCTGTGTATGGGAATGGGTGAATGAGATTCTAAAGGGCTTAGAAGTGGTTCTCAAGAATACTTTGGACGGGCACGCCACATTCAAATAACGCAAGCAGTCAAGCATCTATGACTGCATTATGTGTGACGTGTGGTTTGTGAGAGTTTACAAAATAAAGTTGTGAAAAAAAACAAAAATACTTGGACGCAACTGGCCCGTTCCGAACAGGAACACGCTCCAAACGTGCACTGCAAGCTAATGAGGCTACACACTGACTCTCTCTCTCTCTCTCTCTCTCTCTCTCTCTCTCTCTCTCTCTCCTCTCACACAAACAAACACACAAACACACACACACACACACACACACACAATAGTACTCCATCTCATGTCATGGCGTTGTAAAGTGTGCAGCCCTGAAGATATTTCCCTTCCTGCTGACAGCACCACACTGAAGCTCGGGCTGTCTAGTTAGAGGGAATTATGGGATACAATATGCTTTAACAACTGGCCAAATGCACCAAAACTTACCACATTGGACTGCTGCCATGCTGAAAAAACATGTGCTCAGCGGTGCATGCTAACATGACATTATTTATCTAACTTGATTGCTCATCTGCACAGCTGCTGCACAGAAATGCTTGTAACTCAAAATAGCAACATACGATGTCCTCTTTATAAATGTACATTGGGCCTATACCAGCTGGGAGTTAGGGTTAGTAATATTAAAATAAGGTTTGAACAGAATTCCAAGGTGTTTAAAAGAATTGTAAAAAGCTGCACATACTGTATGTCACAAGTAAACGGGTGCAAAAAGGAAAATATATTTAAAGCTAAGGCCAAAATTTGCAAAACAATAATGTGCAGATGGTTAGGGATCAACTTTGTTTGCCACATGATGAGATTGATGACTTTCAAAACTGTGAAAATCAACAAAAACGTCTTAATTTTTGGTAATACACACACTACGCTATGTAGTGTATGCAGCAGGCATAATGCACAAGTTATGGCACCTGATTAACACCCTAGATGATGTATGCCATTGCTGAGAGAGCAGTGTTCATTAAAATAAATGGACCTCTTAGATACAGGATTTGTTATTTAATACATTAGCAAACCACCATGAATGGCTGAACCCAGTCCACTCTATGTGTACATGAAGACCTACATCACCTCCCCAAATAAACTATCAGGAATTCTTTATGATGTCAAAGCAATGGATGGGTCCAACGCCAACCTTTAGACATGTTCCTATTGGCTGGTAGAAAACACAAGTTAATAACTGGAGGAGAGGGATCCCACAGGCTAGAGACTGGATGGGGGGGGGGGGGCAGTATGGGAGGATAAGGAAAGAGGACAGGGGCAGCTGAACAGCATTATGAAGACAAACAGGAGAGGGAGAGAGCATTGTGCTATCGGGGAAAAGTGGCTGAAACTGCTTGCAAAAAAAGGAAAAGGGTGCAAAAAGAGACTGAATTTGAAGAATAGAAAGATCGGGGTCATACCTGAAAGTAAGGACGTTCGTTGTTGTTGCTCAAGTTGCATTAGACTCCCCCCCCCCCCCCCCCCCCCCGCCCTGTAGGAGGACAAGAGGACAGTCATCAGGATCTGATACAGTGATCATCTTTCTTTACCTCGTAAAGAAAGATGATCACTGTATTAGATCATGTTGACTACACCTGCTGATCAAGTGCACTATTGCGCATGCGCCAAACAAGGCATAAATAAATTTGTAATGAAACATTTGCAAAACAAAAAGTTTTCATAAGTGTGGGTGGGGGGAGCTCAGTTTAGAATTCCTGCGTGCGTGTTCAAGTTTTCTTTGGTCATCATCACCCATGAAGCAGATGAGGCTGCGCCCGAAATGACCAGAGGGGACACGAAGTTGACGACATTGCGCACTACCTCCTCACCGACAGGTGGCTGAGATCATCATCATCATCACCGCGCACGGATTGGACAGGGAACACGCAGAGGACACGCGCGAGATGTCTGATTTGAGAATACAGCTGAGCGGAGAGGAGGGTGGGGGAGTGACATCCAAAGTGACTTTTGAGGAGACAGGCACATCGGAGAGAGAGAGAGAGAGAGAGAGAGAGAGAGAGAGAGAGAGAGAGAGAGAGAGACAGATCACCAGCAGTCTGCAAGCGCCCCTGGAAGTTTAACCCCCCCAGCGGGCTACAGACGGAGTTGCGCTCCGCCGCTGCCATGGAGCCTCGGAAGTGGACTGGATGTGTATTGATTGGAGTTTACCTGTGGGCGACATTCTGCTGTCAAGGTGGGTCACTGACGAGCCTTCAGTCTGCTTTCTGTCTGTCAAAGGATGCAAGAAAAAAGGAAAAGAAAAAGATGCAGTTAGGCACCTTATTTGTTTTTGTCATTTGAGCGTCATTTTTTTGAAAGATGAGACACATTTCGGTTTAGTTCGGCTGTTCACTGCACATCTGGCGTGACATGAACATCTGTATCCACTGTAAAAGACCTGTCCGTAAAAGAGATCCTTTTGTTAGAAATGTTATATAGAAGAATATATATTATATTATTTAATCAGAAAGACATTTTAAAGGGGAGCTCAGAGTGACCTAATCAGCTTCTTACTTCCAACAGTTTAAATTTGAGTCCATTAAGATCACCACAGTTTCATTCATTGCTGTGTTGCTACATTTGCAAGCGTGTAGTGCGTGCATCGGCGTGTGCTCGTGCGAGCACGCGAGTGAGCCTTGTTTAATAGTCCGCCAACATCTGGCCCAGAATAAGGAGGTACTGATGCACGGAACCCATTGGTCCAATCATCCCTTCAGTGTAATCTGAAGGTAATGGATTGTTAACTGCGCGACTATATTGGAGCAGAGGGACAGGAACACCCCCCCCCCCCCAGAGGAGGTTCAATCTCTGTGTAGTGCAGTCATTTCCCCATTGGGGACTAATAAACAAATTATCTTATCTTATCTTATCTTATATGTTTCAATCAGTGGTTTCCTGACCCATTCTGTAAATGGATTATTTTTTCTTTAGTATATACATCTAAATCATGCAATCGTGTTTACTGATTGGACCTGCTTTTTTGGGACCTTTGCTCTGCCTGCATGAAGTAGAGGAAGTGTAAAACAAAGACGTTTTTATTGCCTTTATTTCTTTACCTAGTAGCTCCAACATGCACACTGGTGAGGGCATAGGTAAGGAGGCCCCTCTCTGAGAATGTGGCCTCACACATTCTCCCAGTAGAAGTAACGCAGTAAACAGGTGCTCAGCTTTCAGTGTAATGGCTAGAGTAGCCTGCGTTGTTGTCCCTTGACGACATGTTACTCTGCTAAATAAATTCAAGAGCAGTTGCACAGACATTAAAGTACCAATTTTGTACCACTAGCCATTTTCTTTGACATTTACGGGATTTAGGCTCTACCATAAGGACAAGGTGGCACCTTCCCTGTGCGTCTAATGCGAACTGGATACAGTTTGACCGTTGCTTACTTAACACGTGATTATCCAAATGTGTAGTTGGCTTGCAGATGTTTTGACAGCGGGTGCTAAAGAGAGTTTTTACTGTTCATACCGCTCGTAATAGAGCTTTGGACCGCTGGTAAGAAGACGTTTTCAGACTGTGGATGAGGGGAACGCTCATGTAGAGCAGAGAGTGACAGAAAGCAAATCTTGGAGTGGCTTTTAGTTGTTGACAAACGCTTTGCAAATTAAAGGCTGCTATAAAAGATAGAAGGCTTCAAGAAACAAAGCCTTCTTGCTTTTGGACTAGTAAGCAATATTAGCTACTGTGTCTTGTTGTTGCACTTGCTTGCTGTGTTAACAATGTTGTTAAACATCAGTGTTGTACGGGTGAAACATTGTAAAAAACAGAATAGTGTTATGCAAAGTGGCTTGGTGCATTCAAGTCCACCTCGTACACTCTGAAATCTGCTGAAAAAGGTGTCAACTGAAAATTGAATTGAATCTTGACCTCAAAATCGAAACTGAAATCAAATTGTAGATTTGAAAAGTCGTGACACCCCCATGCGGTACATTACCTCCTCAGCACCAAATGGGAGACAGACAAAGCTAGTGATTAGCTAGTGAACATATTGGAGCATTTAGAAGTGAAAGAGTCCCATATTTCTCTCAGGAGTTGGTAGAGACCAAAAACAGAGATACAAGGAGAGTGAATATTGAACTCATCGAGTGGCCAGAAACACTTCAAATGAATGAGAATGATGCTCTTTGCCTGCTGGATTTGTTTTTCCACAGGTAAAGGGAAAGGTTTTCTAAAAAAACAAATAAGGCTGTACCACAGCATATATAGATAATTCTTGAATATTTGATTTGTATATTTGAATGCTGCAAATTTGTAGGCAGAAAAACTTGCATTGTGCATTAAACTACTCTGCATTTAAGAATGAATGAATGAAACCTGAAATGATGAAAACATACTGTACTCCACATGCAATCAAAGTGACCATGTTTGATATTCTTCAAGAAAATAAGTCAACCAGATTCTTCTTTGCATCTCAGATTCTGGGTATGTATTGATCTCATACAGATAGCTCTGAACCAGCTGCTTTAATGTGATCAATTTTAAACTTGGCAAAGTCTCGACCATGTTCAGACTGTCTTTTAATCAATATTTAATATGTTTCTGGGGTGGGATAGCTGTGAGTGTTCTTGAGTTGAATTCCTTTATCAGATTGCAGCTTAGACTCTACGGGTACATTTCTATAGCTATGCATTGGCTAAGCCTTAAAAGAAGAAATATTCAAGATAAACACTCTAATAACACTTCTAATATGACATAGAATATGGAGAAAACTGTAAATAGTTTGCACCAGCAACATTAATGTGGAAAAACGGCAAAAACATCCCTCAAGCAAAATTCAGTTATGCATGAGCCAACATGTAAATGTGCAGAAGCTAAGACAACAATATGGTAAAAGCATTGTAAAACGCACTGCATGCTGCAAATGCACTTTACTTACTGTATGAAATGAAAACTGTGTCAGTGCTCTTGTGCAGCTGGCATGGTATTTAATATATTTTTTGGTATTAAGTATTTAACAAAATAAATATTGACAGCGAGTTGTTTCTCATTTTCTTTGCGTTCGTTCTAATGGTCATGGGGACAATGGTCGATCGTGTATTAAAGTGTGTCTTTTATTTATTTTGTATTTACAGCATTTTTCATCATGTGCTATTCATTTTGACTAACTGTCTGGAAAGCAAACGGCCTCTTGGGGACATTAAACATTTACTCTACTCTGGCATTGTCCTTCTAATGTCCCTAGTGTAAAGTTAATATCGCAATGAGCAGCAAGCTGTCTCTGGCCCTTGAAAGCTCCAATATGGTGCACACTAAAATGGGAAAAACCCAGATTAGGATTTGGGTTGGAGGTGTAAAACTTTGTATATTCTTCTATACAGTTGCTGCTTTCTACTAACCTGCAGTAAAGCTATCGATAGGCTATGTTACATTTTATGACTTTAGATCATGCTGTGTGTGTGTGCGTGTGTGTGTGTGTGTGTGTGTGTTTGTGTGTAAGCTGTGGTCAGCCAATCAAAATGTATAATAATATCACATTTTGATAAGTGTGACGTGTTTGTCCTACAGCATTGTCTCAGTGCTCCAGTATTCACCGGCGCCACGGTTCTCCTACTGGCAGTTCACATTGTTAACTTGTCCATGCGTTTACTACACTAATTACACTAATTGCTGTTTGCCTATAGGGAATGTACGCTCCATAGGCACTTTATAAAAAACACATAATTGATGCAAATAAGTCATTCCTCTTGAAATAGAGACATTGTGTAACTAAGTAATAAATAAGAACTGTGTGTGTCTTGTGAATAAAACAATTACAGTATGTATGAGCAGGGTATATAAGATATAAATATCACAGGACATATTTAGAGATTGTGGACCTTTTCCAATTTAAGTGGTAGTTTGTATTTTACTCTGAAAATGAACCAAGGAAACACTCCATTCATTTTTAACATCAAGATCAGTTGGTGGAGGTCGTAGTTTTGGACCACTCTCCCTGTGAAAACAGTACACTACAGTATGTCTCATGTAAATCTGGAGAAAATAACTGATAATATGATGGAACTTATAATTATCCATGCTGTAAACTGGAGGATTGGAGTTTGAAAGATGCGGATGCAGTCTGATAAAAAGACACTATCCCTTTGCATTGTTGGAAATGTAGGAAGCTTAGTTTTTTGGAGCCTGGCCCATACTAGGGACTACAAGTCGAGATATTGCACCCTTTACATATTGATTCTGTCCATTCTATCACATGAGTCCACCACCTTTATTAAATCAAATAGATTCAAAAAGCAAAAAAGGTATCTTTGAACTTCTGTGAACTGTTCCCATGAGATTTGGACTTATGTCTGGGATACTTCAGGTGAAACCTGTGTCAATCAATTATGATTTGTCATTGTCTGTGATACACACTATAGCACACTATGGACAATGTGGCTGTAAAAATTATTTTAAAAGGCAGGAAATTCTTTCAAGGGTGAATAACTCAATGTGAATTGCCTGTGTGTCTACGGCTGCAGCAATGAATAACAGCCTTTTGATTTCTGTACAACATAACTGAGCTTTCATGATTGAGGGTTGAAAAAGGCCCCCAGAGGGCTCTGAAATGGTAATATGAGAGGTCTCTAATGCAGTGAGAGATATACTTTATATGTTAGCCATTTGAAATCAATAGATGCCTTCAGGCTACGTTAGGGCTCTGTCTCTGTTGGTATGTTCAGTGTATCTATTGATGTGCTGGATCATTGAGCAAATCAGTTAACGTCAGGTGTATTGCAGAAAATTGAAAGAACATTTGCCAACCTGGGAGATGCAACATAGGGTTATAATAAGTGGTATTATGGGTTGGTCCTGGAAGACTGGAGCAGGATATCTTTATGTTAGAGGTCAACCCCTAACTCCTAAAATATCCCGTTCCTATTCAACAAACCAGCAAGGTTTTAAGGGAAATGTACTACTATTTTCCAACGCAACTTCTGAAACGGTCACTGTTTTGAACACATAGTTAACGCAAATTGAAACAAAACTATTTGGTTAGGTTTGAAAATGGATGAGAGTTGAAAATAAGTATGTGCGGATGTTGCAGTTAAGTGTAGCTGAAAAAAGGGGACTTTGAGCCGGGTACAGGCCACTGGGACTGGGACTGTGGCTGGGACTGTGGCCGTGACAGTTAAGTTTTGCCACAAAAAGTTAACATTCATGTGACATTCGAATCTCAAAAGTGAATTTGCGAAAACATCGGTCCCATACCCATTACTCCTGGGACACAGACGTTGTTTCCTAGGTGAAAGTCTTGTTTTTGGATTGTGAAGATCCAGGATTTTGCCAAAAACTTTGAACAACAACAACTTTTAAGTCCCCCTCCCCCTCTCTACTAAAGCCCAAACAGTCTCCTAAGCCCCTTACCCCACGAGGGAGAATGAATGAGAAGTGATTGACATGCAGTAAGACACCCCCGGCCCTGATTGGAGGATCTGAACAGGGGGCGGTGGATTTTTGCAAATCACACTGCAGGCTGTAGGTGGAGCCAGAGGAGCCAGATCTTTTTTTAAAGTACCTGCTTTATGTAGTTATACTTGAAACTATCATCAGTTTCAGCAAGTATGACAGAAAGTTAGTCTTACCTTCTGTATCTTTAACTTCTTCTGGGACATTAACTCCGCCCCCCTGCTTGAAAGCCCTGTGTTAACCACCCAGTCTTTCTCCCTACATGGATGTTCAAGGTTCCCAAACCAAAATCCAAACCATGATCTTTGACTAAACATGCCAAGTAGTTTTGTTGCATAAACCTTGGACTATTTCTGTCAGAAAGCCCTGAAAGCTAACTTCTCCCATGTGCTCTTTTATTTACTCGGGCAGATGTGTCTAGTCCCCCTCCCATTCAGACAGATTTTTAGCCATCTAGGACGCCGATCCCAACAGTTTATTTCATATGCGGTGGATTAAACACAATGAAAACTCGTGGAGCCTTCACGCTTTATGGAAAATATGTGATGATGGCAATTTTGGTTGTGCCCAGGACGCTAAGTCATGCATGGGTCTAACTTTGGAAAGAGGAAAACAACCAAGATAGCTGACCATTTTATAAATTGTGATGGCGGCAAAATAATTAATTCACAAATGTGTTGATCAGAGGGGTTTTACCATTAGGCAAAGGTCGGCATTGCCTTGGGAGCCCCATTAACACCTATTAAAGTTACGATTAAGCTTGTTTTTTACCCTTCAACTGATAATAATAATAATGTCATTCTAAAAATGTAGTAAGACCAAATGCCATCAGCAACCGCTCCTACTGGGGAAGTAGCAGGCCTTTGTTTGCCTTGGGCCCCCAAAGTGCTAAACCCGCCACTGGTGTTGATCCTACCTCATCATCGCTGCAGGCTGTAGTCTGTTTCCATTTAACTATCAGTCTGCATCACATTTTAATTGCTCTAATTGGTTGAAGACATACCTTATCGCACCCAGAGGCATGTTGGTCTAAGGCCGTTAATAACACCCCTTGGACATCAAAAACGTACTCAGAGGTGTCACACTAAGTCACATTTGCAATTTGGTCTGAGAAACCAATCGTCAGATGAATCGATAATAAAGATAATTGTTAATTGCAGTGTGACATTACAGTAAGGTGACTTACCAGTCACTGCCTTCCCTTCACAAAAACAGCATGATGTTTTCATTTTGCAGTTATTTTGTAGTGGTGCATTATGTTGATTTTTAGCAAAGTCCTGCTCTTGATAACCGCATCCTCCTTTAGGACAATTAAGATAAGATCAAATACGAGTTTATAGATCCCCAGAGGACAATACATAGTCTTAAGAGTAAGGAAACAGATAATACATCTATTTAAAATGAATACATTTATCAAAATAAATTAAATGCCAAATAATAATTGAAATGTCAATATGCATTATAATCAATACATTCCATTGCCTTTACTCACATATTGCAACTCCACAGGCCATGTTATTGGTATTCAAATCACCCTCTTAGATCACAGCTTAACAATCATGGTGAAGTGAGAACATCAATGCAATCTATACATTTGGACTAGGTAGGAATGGAGATATTATTTAACTGGTTGAACCATTAGCAGCCGCCATACAAACTCATCAATAGTCAAAGGAGAGGTGTGAAAGCAGGAGTGAAGGAGTAAGAGATTTTTTTTCCCCATTAACATTCTCTACACTGCAGTGCAGTAGTGTCCTCAGAGCACCCAACATAATGCAACAGTCTTCCTTCAGCCTGTTGTGAGCTCCTTTAAAGGTGCTCTAACAAGAAGTGACATCCCCGACATCCCTTAATGTTAAAAGTATTGTCAAACAAAACGGAGACTAGCTCGCCCCTCCCTCTCCTCATCCCGTCCTCACCCACTCCCTTTTGGCGCACTAACCCCACAACTCCCACCCTCGAATCCTTCTTGTTGGTTATTGAATGGAACGATGGAAGACTGAAAGCCTTTTTTTTTTACACACTGTGTCCTGGGGACAGGAAGCTAGCATATAGTGAGGAGTTGTTTGCTGTATGAGACAAACACATTTTTAGCCTAAAAGTGCCAAGTGTAGTAAACTGGCTGTTGTTACAATCTTGTAACGGTACTTTTTCTAGCAGTCTTTCATGATAACAGAAACGTTGAGACTTTCTCTTAATTCATGTCAAGGGATCATCTAATTGACTGTCAATCTGTCTGTCCCTTGATTCATCCGAATGCTATCATACGCTCTCATTTGTCTTGTCAGTCATTTACTGTGACAAAAAATGGGTCAGGAAATAGCTGAGTTTGCACTTGCCAACTCCTAATAATATCTGGCTTGACCTTGTATTATAGCAGATAAACGTGCTTATTGATGCACACAGCATACACCCTAAGCATTTCAAAAATACTTCAGGTCACATGTAAAAAAACACAAAATCATATCCTCAAAACCAAAACAAGAGGCTTGAGATTGATTATTTACATAGGTCAATTGGAAAGCTTCTTTCATTGCTGTAAATTTGTCAAATAAAATTAATCTGGATTTTTTTTTTCTTAGATTAATATTTATAATAATAATATCATAGTAATAATAACAATATGGATTTGGAGTAAATAGACCGACGTCCAGTATTTTGTATCTATACCTTAAGTCTTTAAAGAGTCCCTTTACATCAGGCAGGACCAGCGGTTGGTAAAAGGTTTCAGGTCTGTGTCACCTCTGATCTCACCACTCATGGGTGTGGTTGGATGTGGTTAGAAGTGTGCTCTGCTGCACCTGTAACCACACCCAGCAGCAGTGTTGTGGTGTACTGATACACCCTGAGGTACACCTCACGACAACAGCAAGCTGAGAAGTCAAACCACCGGAGGTCGGCAACAACACGATTTCCATGGGGTGTAAGCTACACTTTACATTTCAAGTGTCAAAAGTATATTTTGTGTCAGTAATCCTTGTGTTGTCTTCCCTTCGACCATGAAAAACATTTTCCCCCTCATCTCAATGTTTTTGTTGCTTTTTACATAGTTTTTTATGATGTTTTTGTGTTGTTGTTTTTGCTTTTTTTTTGTGTCACTATTTTCAATAATTTCTTATTGTCTTTGTCCCTTTCATTGACGTTTTGTCAATATTTATAATGCTATTTTTGTCATTGTAGACACCGTTTCCCCTATATATTGTCACTTTTTCCAACGTTTTTGACACTTTCTTCTGTAATTTTTGATTTTTTTTTCCTTGATTTCTTTCTTTGAACATTTTCACCCGTATTTTGATCCTTTATTTCCAATATAAAAAAACAACTTTGAAAACGGTTCAAATTTCACCGGAAGACATGAGGGTGAAAAGGCACTGAGTGACATTTCTATTCATCTGAATATTAAATAAAGGCCTACCATTCCCATATATTAGCATATAGTGTACAGTACATGCTGATGAATGCACTATGACGACCTTAAGAAGCCTGCGTAAATACAAACATACAGCATATATATTAAAAAGAAGGGGGGTAAACAGAGGGTCAATAAGAGAGACATTACATAACTACTGCACTATTAAGCATCACATATGGGATATGGGACACTGTGGGGTAAACATGCAGCCCCCAGGGAGCAGCCCAGATGCAAGCCAAAGCCCAGTCTAATAACACAGATGCACAGAGAGAGACTGCCTGAGGGGGCACTGGGTAGTCATCCCACCTACCAACACGCTCTATGTACCTGTACAGTCCACTGTACCTGTTAGTGGCTCAGTCTGTCTACGGAAGTTTAAGTCATGTTGTCCCTCTTGCAGAAGTAATAATATTAATAATGATAAAAAAGTAAAAAAAAAAAATGATTTAAAAGATGTCACTGATTCTGCAGCCTCAGGTGTTCAGGGAGGGAGTTCCATGGCTGAGGGGGCCCTGACTGGAAAGCCAGCTACCTTTAGTCTTGAGCTGGGTCTTAGGGAAAGATAGTTACCTTTAGTCTTGAGCTGGGTCTTAGGGAAAGCCAGTTAGCTTTAGTCTTGAGTTGGGTCTTAGGGAAAGCCAGTTAGCTTTAGTCTTGAGCTGGGTCTTAGGGAAAGCCAGTTAGCTTTAGTCTTGAGCTGGGTCTTAGGGAAAGCCAGTTACCTTTAGTCTTGAGCTGGGTCTTAGGGAAAGCCAGTTACCT
>NC_048408.1:4420222-4430153 GCF_013103735.1 Etheostoma cragini
GTTACCTTTAGTCTTGAGCTGGGTCTTAGGGAAAGCCAGTTACCTTTAGTCTTGAGCTGGGTCTTAGGGAAAGCCGGCAGAGCCCTGCCTGACAATCTGAGGCTGCACTGTGACTGTGACTGGGCGTCAGAATGAAGTGACTGTTACAAATGGTGCGGGGGAAATGTTTTCATAAAATGAAATGAATTGATTTGCAATAGCCTCATAAAGATTTAATAACAACAACAACGCAAGGCTACCGTTTCAAAATGAAAGAGTACATTTCTTAATTAGAGCACTCACATAAGAAGGTAGCACCACAGATGGTTTTTGGCACTTAAAGATTCTCTGTCAAAAGCAGCAGCTTGAGGCTAGCAGCTCTCTCACAGGCAATTTGTTAACATTAGTTTTTGATCTACAGTAAATTTTCCAGCTTTTGTTTATCATGTTGTGTGATTGTGTCTGTGTGTGTGTGTGTGTGTGTGTGTGCATCTCCTCCACACAACTAACAGAGCTGTCCGTGGTCCTAAAACAACAGCTAAGCCAGTAGTTCCAGTTTGTAGATAACTTTTTTCCAGGTACAGTATTCTTTAAATTTAAAACTACGTGAAGGGAGGTCAAAACACAGCCGATATGATCTCATCTTTTAGTCTATAGCTGAGCAGCTGGGCTTTGTACCGGCTAAAGGCTGAATGTAACCAAGATGATATGAAAGCATGAATCATGTTTTCGAGAGGTCGAGAGCGAAGAAGACCTGATGCTCCTTAGCTGGAAAAAACACAATTGTCAAATATTGGAGCATGTTTCTGTCTGCAGGTTTAACATTTACAGAAAGGAAGCCAACACGTTTTTGAAAAATTGGAGGATCGCAAATACTTTTTACAGATTTGTTTCATTCAGCGGGAGAAAAAGGAGAGAGGAGCATTTGATGATGCCTAATGTGAATTAGCTTCTTCAGAAGGAAGACAGTACTCTGTGTATTTCTCTGCTTGAACCCAACAAAACAAATTGTTCAGTCATGTACTTGACTGTGCCACCTTCTGTCTCACGGGCAGGAGGTACAAAAAAAAATTGAGAAAATTGATCGTAGAAAAGTGATATTTTGTTACAAACACTGGAAACACTTTGGTAGCAATAGGGAATTGATTTAAATGAATGAAGGCTACTATTATAGGTTAACTGTATCAAGAATAATCCATTAATCCGTTAGCTAGTTAGTCAACTATTACATCAATCGCCAACTATTTTAATTATCGATTAAGAATCTTATAATTAAGCAAATATAATTGTTTTATGTAAAAAGTAAGAGTTACATGTGAATACTAACTGCTTTAATGTCTTAGTTTTGGACAAAACAAGACAGTTAAGGGTGTCATCTTGGGCTTTGGGAAACACATTTCTAATTATATTAGACCAAACATCTAATTGATGAATGGAGAAAATAATCAATAGATTAACGGGCTTGAAAATGATCGTTAGTGGCAGCCCTGTGTCCCAGGTTGCTACTGATTCAGGTGTCAGGGCTCTTCACTGTTAAGCCCAACTCAATGCAGCGTGTTTTGGCTCCGCCCGCTCCACTCCATCGACTTTTGCTGGCTGCCACTCTCACCCATTATGCAGATTCGCCGTCACGCCAAGATTTCGGGGCGCCCCATCTGACACTCTCCAACAATCTCACACACAAACACAACGAGCTGTATTTGTTTATTTTTGCATCATTAGCTAATTAGTCATCCACTCAGTCACTGCAGACGCAGTCACGTCTTAGCTGTCACTCTGCGATTGCTGGAATATGTTGAGACAACATCTAATTTGGACAAGGGTCACTGGGGACATGCAGGCTGAGACCTTTTCATTCTGGCTGAGATGAGACACTGAAGGATGAGGGAGTCTGGAGGTTTTGTAAATGTGGTTACGAGGACATTTTTAAGTGTTTTCCAACCATTTCAAGTGCTTTCCAACATTTGAAGGTTCTACTATGAAGACATCAGTTTTGATAATTAAAACTGTGTTATACTACATTGTCACTAATCATATATCTATACACCATCCTTCACTTTTGTGAGCCCACAGAGGACGTTTATTAACAAATGGTTATATTAGCTTACTGAATTATAACTTACTTACTCCTCTTCATCCCCTATGGGACATGAATTGTGATGAAAAGGTATTACATGTTTATAGACTGCTTATAATGTTGGGTAGTGTTATCATCAAAACTTTGGCATTTGGGTCAACCCATCAGTTAAACGCAGAGAGAAACTGAAGTTACATGTGGAGAATGTACCTGTTGAGCAAGCTCAACAAATTACTCTCTATAATCAGTAGATGGTACGTGATGATGTTTGAAGCACACTGACATGTTTGTGACTAAGAAGGGGGGCTCCAAGTTTCTAGCTGGTCATTAGTCTCATCACATCTGGACAACAGTTCAGTGGATTGGGTACTATCGGGAATGGTCCTTGGAAACAGTAGCCTCCCATGTTAAAATCTAAGGCTCCTATCAACCCTTCATTTCAATTCAATGATATTTATTTAGCGCCAAATCACAACAACAGTCATCTCACAGAGCTTTTCATAAAAGAGCAGGTGTAGACCGTACTCTGTGATGTTATTTACAGAAACCCAACAATTCATCCATCCTTCCTCTTCTGATCCCATCATTACTAAAGCCACTACTGGGCTTTGTTTAATGTTGTCAATGTAAATGTTGTGTTGTGGCACCAGCTGTAATCAATAATGCGTTTGTTCTTCTTGTGAGTACAGTTTCTGACCAGGCAATCTAGTGGTGGTACTGTAAATGTAGTTTACCATAACTGCAAACAACTGCATTACTGTAATATATATAGTGTTTCTAATGTGCTGGATTTACTGTGAAGTGTCGTTGAGTACCATGTAATGTGCTAAATAAAATAAATGTATAATTACTAGTATTGTTTGTAGTATAAAGCAAGAATATACTATAGATCCCAGACAAAACTGAAGGGCCAGACTGAGAAAAAGTTGCAATTAAAAGCCCATCTGCTACTTCAGCAGAAACCTCAGCCAGATGAAGGACCAATGAGTCAGGCAGACTAAACTAACATATTCAACTAAACAACCCCCTTTTTGAGCATTGTTTTGTTCAGTTGTTTTTTTTTGATAATTTTAGTTCAGTTTGTCTATTGTCTATTAATAAGGTGTGTGTATGTGTGTGTGTGTGTGTGTGTGTGTGTGTGTGTGTGTGTGTGTGTGTGTGTGTGTGTGTGGACACCAGGTAGAAAAACCTCTGTTTTGATGAAGCTAATAGGGCCCCTAAATGAAAATGACAAGGATTTAGCGATAGAAAAACCGTTTTATTTGGGCTTTGGAATAATAAGAATAGCTTACAATACCAACTCATGTTTCAGGATTGTGTGTCAGGAGGTTGAAGACTTAAATGTTAGTGTTTTTACAGAAGCATTGGTGAAAGACAAATGATGCTAGCTGTGTTGTACCGAAGAGAAGAAATGCTACCTTCATTACGACTGGGTTGAGCGTAGGCATCAGGGACTGTGCTGTAATATTCCTTCCTATTAAAGATGAATGCCTCGTTGTTCAGTGTAAACCTCTTGGTGAGACCTAATACATACAGGGACACAAAGAGAAAGCACAGTCAACACATTTGAGGGCCACTGAGTCCATAATGTGCTCATTACATTGACATATTGTGACTAAATAATGATTTCTTGAGGGATTTGGTAAGCCATGAACAATGTTGGAAATAATAGCCCTGATTAGATCACAGGCATTAGTATGCGGGGGAGAATATTTTGAGTAGGTTTTATTAAAACTAATGAACTGATGATGTTGGTATTATAATTAAAATGTGTCAGTTCTATTTGCTCAAATTTCTCTTTTCATATTTAGCATGCAGTTCTTCCATTTTCCTCTCTCCCCTCTTACTCTTCCCTTATACACCTGTAACTCTATTATTCTTTATTCTTCATATCTCTTACACCACACGACGAGTTCTATCCTTTACCTCTTGCCTCTCTTTTATCCATCCATCATCTATGCATCATCCTTCTGCCATTTACACTGTTCCTCCTCTTTTTGCTGCAGGTTGCCATGGCGGTGTGTACCAGAGGAAGCTGTACCGAGACCTGATGGTAAACTACAGTCGCCTGGAAAGACCCGTGCAAAACGACTCTGCACCCATTGTTGTGGAACTCGGCCTCACGTTGCTACAGATCATTGACGTGGTGAGTGTGTGTGCCTGTGTGTGTTTTGGCAAGGTATGGGGTATGTTTGAAGAAAAAACGAGGATGCGTGTGGACACAGAGACTGAGAAAGAGAACTCTCTTTGTCAAAGGTTTTTCAAGATTTTTCATTGTGTGTGTGTGTGTGTGTGTGTGGATGTTAAATGTATTTCATCTGATTTATCCACAGCAAATGTGGAGCATGTTAATGTACACACTTTATCTTCCTCTGAACTAAAAACTGTTTTTCCACCAGTGACAGCATCCAACCAAGTGAGACTATTCATCTTTGAAAGAGCATCTTCTTTGGTTCTCCCCTGCATACTTTTTGATTTAATTACACGACAGACCCTCAGTCTTTTCTTTCATTCAGCAAGAACACTTTTCATATTTTTGCCAAACTGCTCCTCACTCTTGCCCTCCTCCGTCTTTGAGTTATTTCCATTGCGATCTCAACTATTTTTTATGTGTCTCCTATGAAAGAATAGTTTAAGATTTTGGAAAATATGCTTATTTTTATGTTTTCCTTTTTATATTTCCTATAAGGTAACACAAGGCAACTTTATGTGTACAGCACATTTCATATATAGGGGTAATTCAATGTGCTGGATTTACCCTGCAGAGATCTGAGGAGCAGTTAACCTCAGAAATCCACCGGAGGTTAAAAATCCACACAAGGGAACAAAGAAAGTGGAAAAGAGCGACATCTGGCGGATCCCAGTAGTAGAACGTCAGAATTAGAACAGGCTACCTTAGACATAGTGACAACAGACAGACTTAAAGTCAAGAAAAGAAAAAACTTTGATTATTTTCCTTCCTGCTGAGAGTTAGATAGAAGATCAAGACCACTTTTTTTTATCTGTCCATTCAATACACCATTATACATCATTAGATACAGCGACAGCCTATTAGCTTAGCAGATAAACTATAGCATAAAAAGGTCAAAGACGAAAATTCCCTTTATTGGGGGGGGGGGGTTCCTGAGTAATTGCACTCAGCCAAGAAGTAGTCGGGTGCACAACTAAAAACCCTAACATGACGTTTTTATCTAAATGAAATAGACTTTACTAAGTTAGCTTTAGGAGAGTTGGTAGGAGCTTTTTTTAACATTTGAACAGAATCCAACTGTTTCCAGTCTTTCTGTTAAATAAACTGGCTGCTGCTGCTGTGGCCTTATATTTACCATACAGATAAGATGAAATGTTTGCCGGTGACTCTCTATTCACTACTCATTAGCTCTTTAAATGCTTCCTGGACTCCCTCCAAGCCCAAACACAACACCACTGTTTCTTCGCCTTTGTTATTATCTAAAACGTATGATGTTGTTTAAGAGAAAAGCATTGTTTAAACATTAGTTCTTATTTGTGTGTCCTACATTTTACACCCAGAAAAAGAGATACCCAGAAACCCCATTTAGCTCATTGTGGCCACTGTCCTCCCTTTCTCTGTCACTCATCACTCATTTTCATGTCAATGCCTGGGCTCTTAAAACCACATTTTAGTGCTTTGGCTAGAGTTTCTGTCACATTTCATTGTGTGCATTCTTCTTTCTGTGTTCTCCATGTGTTTTGTTGTGTGTGTTTTCTCGTGTTGTCCATCTCATGCACCTATCCTCTCTCCAACCCACCCACAACCTCCCGCCTGTTAGCCCCACCACACAGCCGGAGCACTCATCCAAAAAACACAAGCCGACACCCAGTCACATCCCTGAGCCAGCCCTGTCACAAGACGTGTATGTCTTCTCAAGACAACTATATGGTGGTAAGAGCCGCACGCAGGACTGGAATATAGGATTCCCAGTTTATTATTAATACGGGCAAGTCTCCTGCAACTACATTTGAATGTATTCATAGAGGTGGTAAACAACAGACTGGACATAGAGAGACAAGAGGCGAGGCGGTCTTCAGAGAGAACATATGGCGCTTTTGAAACACAATGTGAAGAGGCCCTTTAGTGCGTTAATTTAATTTAAAATGTAAATAATTTGGTGAGAAGTTACAGATAGAGTGTTGCGCTCAAGTTATGACTTATATTTGATATGGTCTCTTGTATTTGTAAAGCAATTTCATAGATTATCCATAAATCTATAAAGACCAAAAACAAACATTTATTTGTTGAAAGCATGTTGAATATGATTTATAAATGCGTTTGTGTTTGCTATTATTGTATCGCTAGTTGTTATTATTGTTGTAATTTGGTAAGATATACTAACTGTGCATACATTGTCATACAGAACGATATAATACAAACCCAACTTGTTGTGTTGTTAACTACATTGGGTTACACTTTACTTGAAGGTATCTACCTAAGAGTGACGTAACACTGTCATGAACGTGTCATGAACATTATAAACAAGTCCTACATGTTTAGGACATTAGGCTTCTTTTAGTAAGTGTCATTCGGTTTTATCATGACAAGTTACGGTGAGGGTTATGTTTAGGGTTTATGTGTCATGACTGTGTCATGACTGTGTCATGTCACTCTTATGTAGATACCTTCAAGTAAAGTGTTACCCTACATTGTTAACTCAATACATAATGCATAAGCTGGCAAGACCATATAAATGAATGCTTACTTTGCAGTTGTAAATAATGTAAAACTGGTTGTGTGTGTGTGTGTGTGTGTGTGTGTGTGTGTGTGTGTGTGTGTGTGTGTGTGTGTGTGTGTGTGTGTGTGTGTGTGCGTGTGACCTTTGATTCCTCCATCTGCTCTGGATAACTAACGGGGGAACTGGGGCAGGTCGATGCCCAGAGACGATGAATAATGACAGACAAGCGCAGGACTGGTCACCATCCAGTATGGGAAGGGCCACCATGTGCATACGCAGCTTACAAAGAAACCAAGGTTCAGTTATTAAGTACATGCCAGTACTCAAGCACTGTACTTTAGCACACATTTGAGGTACGTGTACTTGACTTGAGTATTTCCTACTTGAGTCCTGGACTCAGACTCTAGTCTGACTCGTTTGTTATTCTCTTGCCTAGTGATTCTACTCAGGTAATGGAGACTCCACGCACTGGGGACACAAGACTTGACTCACACTTGACAGTTGGTGACTCAAGCACAACATTTCCTGTAGCTGACAGCACAACAGCCTATTTGTAAGCTTATAGGGTCTTGCCCTCCTGCTTCATCCCCGCCCCTTCCCCCATACAATGTTAAAGTCACCTGACTTCTTCTAGAGAAATAAATCCAGTTCTAACGAGGCTAAACTCAACGGCAGAAAGCAAAAAGGCCTATTTCCCCAAAATGTTTGCTTTAAGTAAAGGACCTGAATACTTCCTGCATCACTTCTAAGGTGACACATAGGTCATGGGTGGCTTGTGGCTCGGAGTTAGAGTGGTCACCCCAAAACCACACAGTGGGCGGTTTAATCTCAGGCTCCCGCCACATGTCAACGTTGTCCCTGAGCAAGACACTGAACCCCCAAAAGGCTTTTAGCTGTCCACTGCTCCTAATACCTAGAATGGGTTCAAATGCAGAAATCAGAAACAGAAAACAAAACATGCAAGTCTAGAAACAAAAAGAGAAAGGATCAAAGAAACAAACTTCCTGACAAAGATCCACACAGTCAGAAACTTTAAATAAATGTTGCTTTGCATAATCCAGTTGGAAGTTTTGTGTTTGTGTTTACATTGGATTCTTTTAGTCTTGAGAACGAAGTAAATGTAGAGAGACATTCTCCATGTGCGCTTTCTTAAGCGGGCTGTGCTGCCTCCTCTCTCTGTTGTGGTGCAGCAGAAGATTCAACCGTATCCATTTAATTTTTTAAACATGACGGCATCCTGTTCAGTCTGCATGTCAACAATGTGCTGGGAACGTAAAGAAAATCTATTGTGCAATCTATTGGAGAAAGCCCTTAAAGGATTTTGCAATAGGATTCTTGATTTCTTTTCTTCGTTGTTTGTCTGATCGGCATCTTTGAATCACCGATGCTCTGAGAGGGACTAGAAGAAAATATGTAGGGATGCTGTTGTTCCCTTCTAGAGATAAACCACAGATGAAGAGCCAATAAACATGGAGATTTAAAGTAAAGCCCATGTTTTTGTTCTTGGCAATATGATGTCAGATGAATTACAATAAAATACAGTTGGAGAATGCCAGTGTCCATCAATCCACAGTCAGTCTGTCCAAAACCAATCAGAGCAGATTTATGGGGAGATTAAGTGGGTGTGACAGAGCTGATAATGCACCCTAATGCAGCTGAACGAAATCCCACATAACACAAAAGCGAGGTCAGGCACAAAATAGAGCAAAAATACAACAACCTCAAAATCTCCACAATTGCAAGCTTGATCACACTCCCCTCCCCCCCCCAAAGGAACAAAAAAATGTTGCTTTGTGAAGAAAACAATGGGAGGCTGTTCTGTTTCACCAGCAGAGAAAGGAGGCTGTTTAGAAGAAGGACAAGGGGAGACAAGGTTCGAGCGTGAAGGGATTTGGGGGGGTTGGGGGGGGTGGGGGGTGGGGAGGAGGTGAGGATGGAGGTGTGGTTGAGAGAGAGGAGCACCGATTGTGTTAGAATTGATTTTTGACGACACAAGAAGTTAGAGCCAGTTTGCTCTGCTCGTCAGAGGGTTTAAGTACCTTTCAAATTTTGACCATGCAGCTCAATAATAATGACAGATAAAAATAATGGAATTCTATGTACTATATGGATTTTCAGGTGCTTAATATATTCACAGTGATGATGTGAAAAACAATATTCATATTCATGCATGTATGAGTTGTAGTTCCAAACCTGGGTGTAAAGTTTATCCATGAATATGTTGCATCACTGTCCATGTTGAATGTTTTGAGGAGGATGGGGGGAAACCTGATGGAGAGAGATACACAGGTCATGGAAACGCCAGTCTTCATTAGTGCATTAGTGGATGAGTGGATGAGTGTGAGTGATGATCTGGAGAAACAAGTCCTTAAACTCAAATCTACAAAGATTAAAAAGTACCCTGGGAAGAATTTGACCACTAGTAGCACTATGCTATGTTACAAGTGGGTCGCTGTTGTGTTTGCAGTGAGCAAGCGTGATTCATCCTGCATTGGGTTTCAACCCATCTACTGGTCAACCAACAGCTGGTGGCAACAACATGCTACACATGTAGCTATGCGCCTGCAGAGGCAAACATCTTTTGGGCCTCAAACATGATTTAATAAAACCAGAGAGCAAATTACTCTTTGGTGGAACCGCTACCAACTCTTGGACATCTGAAATGTGAGGGGTCACAAGACAAAATGGTCAGAAACCATCGGTTTAATCAATTGGAATATATTTGAGTATCTTATCATCTGTTTTTTTTAAATGTAAAATCTGAAAAGAACTACTTACTGCAGTGAAATAATGTGCAGTATAAAGTATAATAATTGCCTCTTAAGTGTAGTCGAGTAGAAGTATAAAAGTAGCATGCTATTTATTTTTTAGAATATATATAATATAATAATATTCTTCTGCTATTTATCAACTCAGTTGTTTTTTTTACATAAGGCACTTGAGTAAATGAACTTAGTTACTTTCCACTACTGGACCCACACAATGTCATTTGGTGAGAAACACCGAACACAAACCTTACTTTGGTGCAAAGGTTACCTTTAACTGGATCAACTTCAGGCCTTCTAGGTTAATCACGTTTAGGAAGTCATCTTCAGATGTGAACTGCTTTCCTGGCAGACAGACAGACAGACAGACAGACAAACTACAGACAGACAGACAGACTACAGAAAGACAGACAGACAGA
>NC_048408.1:4430253-4444560 GCF_013103735.1 Etheostoma cragini
ATGTACTGAGACATCACCCGGATCGTTTACTCTTTGAAAGTGTCAGGTTTAGTTGAAGAACTATAACAATGTAAAAAATGTAAATTACATAGAAATTTAAATAAAATAAAAAATCTGTGCTTTTTACAAAACTGAAATGATGCAAATGTGCACAAATGTTAGTAGTAGACTAATACTTGTGACTGTTTGAAACTGTAGAACCAGGTAAGATGGCTTTAGATTTTTTGACTGGATGTTTTGCATTTGTCCAGAAAATCAATCGTTAAAATCGATCCGACAAAATTTGTCCATTATAACCTTCTTAGAATTGATGAGGGCATCCAGTCTCCACTTGTGTGTCCTTTCTTTCTAGAACAAGCGGTTATAAATGACTTTATTATGGATTTACAAATCAATCCTCCATATGTGATCAATACAACTGAGGTGGCTGACTGAAAATGATCATCAGACTCAACACTCACCCTGTGTTATGACATTTAAACAAGTGCACTTCAAGAAAGGCTTATGGACTTTAATCTGATTTTATACAAAAAACAACACAATACACTGTGTTACCTTAATCAGAAACACATTTTCTATTCACAGATAGACAATACTGGTGCTTTCATCCCATTTACTACAAATTGTGCAATCTTTACATTACTTCCAAAAAGGACTATATTAATTGAAGGGCTGGCAGAATCAAACCATTAAATTATAGCCATTTTAATTAAATGTTTATGAATAATTGGTCGTACAACTACCTTATGGTACAATGTGTAGGAATTTCTCCCATCCAGCATTGAGATCATATATCACAATAAACTCTCTCGCGCCACGCGGTTCAAAGTGTGTATTACGGCTACGGTAGCCTTCTCTTGCGTTTTTTTTATCTTATCCTTTTTCTGGGCAGAGAAAAAAAAAGACTCCTGATCTTTAATACGTGTGATCATGGACGTTTCCTTCTTTTAACTTGCCAGGGCCAGGAAGCGACGATGCCCATTAGCAGCACCTGTGAGTGTTTCATCTGACAGAGAAAACGCGAAGGCGGCGCAGTATGGCCCTTACCAGACGCGGTTCCCTAGTGAACATAGAGCATCCACCCCAGTTCACGCAAATGTAAAATTTCAAGCCAAAAGGAAAACTTGGAATTGTTGGGGGTGGGACATATTCATGAAAAAGGAAAGGTTTGTGAATGGCCAACACTCATTTTGGTAATGAACAGCTAAACACGTTACACACTGGGCCTTTAAGATACAGTCTAAGCACACTCCTCTGTGACTGTCTCACAAAATAAGAACAAGTTTCATTTTTGAGGTTCCACCTCTGAAATGACAGCATGAAACGAGGGAGAACTGAATGAAAGTGTGTGATAAAACTATCCAGTAGATTAGGTCTGGTGGGTTGAGAAATAGAAATTGATTTCCTGATTTGACCACAGTTAACATCAAAGGCAAACATTCCAAAGGGTTGAACTCGCGGTGTTATTAAAGACAGTGTGATGAATCAAAAAAAGGACTAATCTGTGGAAAAACAGAGACTAGAAGATGCTGTCGAGTATTTTTCAGGTGTAAGAGGGCGGACTTATGTCAGACGCAGAGTACCAGTGTGTTACAAGAAGCAAAAGTTGTCCCTGTCATGAAGGATTGTGTAAAACAGACTCCATTCCCACCTCGCAATCTTTTCTGCTCTGATCCTTGTGGCTCTACTTCTGACCGCTTTCTATCTTTTTCTCTTCACTGTCTCATGAATTATCTCTCTGTCACTCTTGATTCCTCTCACTTTTTTTTAAAAACTTTTTTCCATCCTTACGTCTGCGCTTCCTCCCTCCCTTTCCCCTCTCTGGCCCTTTGACCGTGACGAACTGGCTCTTGTGTAACATAAAATGCAGCTGGAGCCACTGAGTACGTTTATTTCTGTTTTCATGACGTAGATAGGAATTTCTGAAAAGCTGCATCGTTTCTGCTCAGTGTCACCGTCAATTTCCTGGGAAAATTGCAGTTTGTCCTATTTTATTAATTCATTTTTCTTCTGCATCTGTTTCCTTACATTACTATCATCTTGTAAAAGGAAAAAAGCTGAGTGCATTGTCATTCAGAGAGAACACCAGCTCTGAGTTTCATGGCTTGCAGTTTGACTTCATAGCCGATCTGTCTCATAGTCTCACCTCATGTTTACCAGAAATTAAGTCGTTTTGTTCTCTCACCCTGCGGAATAATTTCCTTTCCGATCTGTCAACAGCTCTGTCTACTCTGCTGATTATATTCTCTCTCTCTCTCTCTCTCTCTCTCTCTCTCCTCCCCTGTTCCCCCTCCAGGATGAAAAGAACCAGGTGATGATGACGAATGCCTGGCTGCAGCTGGTATGTCTCCTCTCCAAACACTTTTTGTGTGATCACTGTGTTATAATTGTCATTTGGTATATTTTTGGAAAGCCATTCACATTTTCAAAAAAGGGTTCACATCTAATTGCTGTTGAAGGCATCGAGTCAGACTAGAGCAGTAAACAATAACCTTTTGATTTGAACAGAAACTTTTTTTGTGACCAAAACAACAATCACAGTTATGACACTCCAGGGCCTCATGTGACAATACAAAATACATAAGCCTAACTATAGTGTCAAATGGCAAGTGTTCTATTCCTACAAAATAAAAAGCCAGTAGACATAAGGTTGTCAAAAATTATATTTTTGGGGTAATTTATTCTTTTTACGATACTTAATAATAGCATGATAAATATTTATTGTCAGCATAAGGCTGTGTCACAGGTTAATAAGGATAAATATATCTTAATAAGCCATCAAATCATAGATATTATTTCAAGACGTTTCTCAGCCTAACACTTGGTACCTAACTGCTTTCTTAAGCCTGAGTTGCTGTTACGCCTGTAAGTGTAAGTGTTCCGTTCTAGCACAATGATAGCAGTGCAGTTTGATTACTCCAATGTTTTTTAAACATTTCTACCTGGCAGCCATTGATTTTCCTGGCTGAAATTACATTATCAGCTGCACTTAGCTAATCAACATTAGCTCCATGAATGCTATCAACGCTGTCCGTGGCTGATTTCTTAATCTCCACAGCTGACTCATTTTAAAGCAAGAAGGCGTCTGATTAAATAATTTGCACTTGATCACCAAACAAATGATTAGATTAGAAGTGCTTGAAGGCAACACCGAGTCCACGTCCCAGGTAGTCACTACAAGAGATGGATTGTTTTTGTATTGCAGTGCCGAGCTAGCTAGTGCTATAAGTATGGTAATTAGATCAGGCTGTTATTGGTTTATAAGCCAATAACAGCCTGATCTAATTACCATACTTATAACATAGCCCAGTTCGGCCACTCAGCTTACGTATTTGTTAAAATCTTCAGTTGTCGTAGCTGGCGCTGCATGCGACCGTGGTGGAGTGTGATCATAGCCTAGCGTATGGTTTTTACTTATGGTGATTGTATTTACGCTTCAATAACCATAAACAGGGTGTACATGTGTAAAGATTATCTTGCTGAACAAAACAGATAAGTATCATAAACTTTTTTTTGCCAAAGAGATTATTTTTGCAACACTCCAAAAGTCAATGGAAAAAACCCATTGGATTTAAACCAAATGAACAGGTAGGTTGAGGATGTCTCAACCTACACTTATTTAGATTGAGTTGGCTGCTGACTAGCTTTGAAGTTATGAATGAATCTATATTCAGGAAGCCACCGGCTTCCACTTTGGTGTAATGGCTTAAGGGCCTTTCCAGACGCAGCAGATTCTGAAGGAGCGTCGAGAAGTACATTAAAGGCAGTAAACAGGGGGAATGGGCAGGCTAACCTCTGCTGCATCATGGAGGATTTGAGGATTACAGGTTTATCAGTCAATAAAGAATGTCCCACATTCAAATGGATAGGATTTCATGGGATTTTTACTGTGAGAATTGTAATGAGCTTAAGTTTTCTAATAACTGGGTGTTACTTTTGTCTCCTCCTCTAAAGCCAGGCTGCTGGAAGAGTGACCTTTAAAAGGCCAGTTCACCCCAAAAAACCTGTTACTCTACATTTTAATTTATTTGTCTCGGATATTCTTTCACGTGAAGACAATATAGTTGAATATGATAGTTATGTGTCTGTCCAGGAGCCCTGTTGAATCTATGAATCCACAGATCAACAGTTTTAACTTGAACTACTTTCTACCAAAGAAATAGTTCCTAAAACATTTGTTTAGTGTGAGGTTTGTGGATTATCCAGAGTGGCCATGAGATTATTTCTGGAAAGATGAATTACTGTTAAAAATTGAAATATATGTAGTTATTGCTGTGCGCAAACAAATGAAATTAAATTGACCTACATTGTTTTGGGGTGAGGGCAGAAGTCTCAGAGACAGATCTAAAAAATATATATATATTATTTTTAGTAGTAGTGCAGCGTCTGTTGAAAATTGATTGCTTGGCCTGTGGTATTGCTGCGTGTAGAATTCTACCAAACCAATTTGGACCACAAAATGACTCAGAGAAGAACCCCAAACCACTTCATATATCCAACTCCACTGTAGAGCCTACTACTGACTTACTGATTTACCTGGCAGAGAACGTTGCAGATTCAGAATGTATTCACAAAATATCACAAGGAAAATGTGGAGTAATCAGACATTGGCCTCATAGACTCATGGCAGTGCGCTACCCACCCAGCCCGTTATGAGAGCTAATCAGCACATATCTGTGTTCATATCAACCACCAAAACCCGACTGTTTGAGAGAAGAGAGATGTGTGTGTGTGTTCATTTCCATACAGGTTAGGTTATTAGGTGAAAAAGGGGATTTGATTTGCGGGGGTATTTTGGCAACGGTAATGTATGAGTGTTGTAAGTGTTGTATAACTTAATTAACCTGACCCAGGGTGAGTCCAATAAAGAGTTCTGTGTCTGCCCGGTTCAGTTTTAAGATTTTCTTGCATTGCACAGCGCTGTGAAGGAATAATATGGAAGATTGTGCTGCCTCTGTTTAGAAGTGGTGAATGCAGGCTACAGCTCACAGCAACTTAATACTATATAGTGCTGGCACCTGGAAAATGGATTTTTATTGAATTAGCAAAATAATAGACACTGAAAAGTGGAGGGCCTTTTTTCATGCAACTCCGAAACCTATTCTTAGACAGCTGTTACCTTATGAAGCCCAGTGTCCTCCTCATCTCTCTCTGACAGATTATGAAGTTACTGGGCTGTAATGTGTTTTCTTGGCTGTTAGTTGTGTTTTCTTAGCCAATGTGAGCAAGATGAAAGACAGGCTCAGTAGCACCAAACTGCCAAGGCCCACAGATGACAAGTGGAGTGATTAAGTCATTAGCTGCCTGAGTGGTAACATATGTTGGTGGGCCCACTTCAGAAGGATGGCATTTCTTTGAAATGGTTCAACTCAGACAGCCTCTGTGTGAATTTTAAAGTCACCTTCGTACTGTAGATGGAGGCACATATGGCACAGACAGATTTGCACGTGCACGGAAATATGCACACATTTATCAGTCTGAAGAGCACAAAAATACACATCTCATAATATCCAAATGCGTATGTCCATGCATGCACAAAAGACATACACAGACGCACAAACAGATGTGCCCAGTGTGGCCGCAATGGGACTGTGTTTGCTCCGTAGAGAATGTGCCCTTTGACTAGAACATCTGGATCTGACTCATCTATATCTGACTTCTATACATGTACTATACTGTGTACACACACAAACTCACACACACACACACACACACATACACAAGTTACAAACAAATGAATGTATTTACATGTCAAAACAGTAATAAGTATTCCCTTCTACAAATCACACATGATCTTGCTACATACTGTATTGTTAGGCATGAAACGAGACAGGGGCAACACACAAACACACACACACACACACACACACACACACAAACACACAGGCACACACACACACACACACACACAAACACACACACACACACACACACACACACACACACAAACACACACACACACACGATGCTTGGCTCAGTTAGCCCCCTGCTAAGTACTGACCCAGGCTCGAATTGGAGTCAAAGTCAACAACTGTTAGCTTGGCAAGGTTTCATTGGCAGGCATCATCATTGGCAGAGCTGGAGACAAAGTGTCAGAGCTAGCAGTTGTTGGAATAATAACCTGGCTAAAGGGCTAATGTTCTTACTTCTAATGGTTTTAGGTAATTGTATAGAACATTCTGCATTTATGTTGCATGCCGGGTTTTATATTTTAGAAACGATGCTATGATGATGCAAGGATTAGTTTGTGTGGCACTGTACCAACACTATTTAAGCGATAGAACGTGTGTTGCTGTCAGCTGTGAAGCTTGCTAGTAATAGTATCAACAACAAAACCAACACATTGGGTCGCCTGACTGGGATATATAAACCAGAAACCAACAGTTAAGAGCCTTACATTATGCATTCTCCTCATTTTTGATACACTTCTGTTTATTTGTCACCTGTTCAGTCATTCCATCACTTTCATCACAACTATTATTGTCATGTGTTTATGTCCCCACCTCATCATCTCTCTCATTAACTCTCTCTACTGTTGTTTCAGTATTGGACAGACATTTACCTGTCATGGAACCCAGAGAGCTACCCCGGCGTTCAAAACCTGCGTTTTCCTTCCAATTTGGTATGGGTCCCAGATATCCTCCTCTATAACAGGTAGGGTATATTTAATTTTTTTTCTGTCATCTCTTGTCTCTTCTCTCCCACTTAATACTATCCCAATTGCAGAAGTTCTTCCAGCAACTACTTGTGAGTTTCATGATTTAAATCTGCTTTCCTACATCTTAAGCTAGCAAGGTTCATAATCCCAAATCAGTATTGTTATAATAATTTAATATATAATGCCTACTACAAAGCCTCAGAATTTCTTTACTTTTGTACTGACAGGGTGATTTATCATAGCACCACACTGCATTTAAGAGATGATGAAAGGCAGCTAAAATGATGAAATCTCATTTTTGCTGGAAAGTTATATCAGCTATAGGCCACTGGCATGTTCAGCCCATTGGTTAGTCTCTCACTGCTCTAGCTTTTTCATTCTGTTTTGGATCCTTTAATTATTTTTTTATTTCTGTCATCCTCTCTTTTTCTTTACTTCCTCTGCATTTACATACATAGACGAATAATCTAGATTCAGTGGGCTCAGTT
This sequence comes from Etheostoma cragini, assembly GCF_013103735.1. NCBI lineage: Eukaryota > Metazoa > Chordata > Actinopteri > Perciformes > Percidae > Etheostoma > Etheostoma cragini. Next base: position 4,437,400 of record NC_048408.1, read on the forward strand.
TACAGTCGATAGAAATATTCCCCAGATGAAATTTCCCTCTTGGTTACAGACTTGTTTAATGAATGATTAAGCCGATTCCCTCTAGAGAAGACATAAACCGTAACTCCCATGGGGCTTTGCATCTGTTGCCTGCAATGGGCAGTAGTTATGAGACCACTGAAAAACACTGTGCTAAGTGGCTGGAAATGTGAACAGAGTGCTGTAATGTACTGTAATTTGTACGCAATACAATATATCCTTATTTTTCTAATTTATACAATACTGTTGGTCCTTTATTTTAGACTTAATCTTATCTTTTCTGCTGCATGTTTGTAACCTTAATCATCACCACCTTCATATCAAACTCTATAATGTCTTATTGAAAAATGTCTTCAGGCTGCGCTCAATTCTTTATCAAACCTTTGTCAAACAATGAGACTTTCAGTGTAAGCTCAAGTTTCCCAATGAGCCGCTTGATCATTGTGCATTGTTTGTTGTGTTTCAGATTTTTGTGCACATCAAAATGATGTTCAGTTTTGTTCTTCAAAAAAGCAACCTTTAGATATTTATTACTACAGCATTGTAAACAAAAACATCCGGAACAGTTAACCTCTTGCAGCTGTGACATACTGAAAAACAACAACAAATATCCAATGTTCCTCTTATTGGGTACATTTAGTGGGATAACTATGTCTGGCACATATGAGCGATTCAGTCGTGTTCATTTAGCTGAAAAAATGAATATGAGGACTGTCTTTATGGAACACTGTGTCCAAAAGGACAATTAAAGGGAAACATTGTATTTGAAAAAGAAAAAAGAAAAAAAAAAAATGCTTACCTTATGCAGAAGTTATGTGTTTTCATCTTCAAATTATTTTGGCTGCGGAAGATTCCATTTGTATTTATGTGTCTGCCTGCAGCACCAAGATAGACAGATAGAAAGATTTAGTTAGATAAAATTCAGTAACGGGCAAGAAAATCAGATTCTGCATTTGATATCAACTTATGTCAATGGAAAGCAATTGTATACAGTTTCACACATTCATAAAAGAGTTATGGAAGACGATTCAAACAGAAATCATATTAATGTGCCCGTTGAGGAAATACCAGATCGCTTGTGTTTATGTGAGTAAAACAGCTTTTTCCTAGTGTGTGTTGCTTGAAGCAAAAGGTAGCAGGGGAGAAAGGTTATTTGATTGTTGACCATTATTAAACTGTCAAGCTACTAGAGAGGGTATTTAACAGGGGATTAAGATGTTTTTAATGCATCAGTACTTTTCGCGCCTCCTTAGACTGACACACTTGAAGAATCACACTTGTTCCGAGGAAAGACAACACGATCCATGGCGGAGTTGATTGATGACAGTGGCATTACAGCTGTACCTTCAAGGTGATTGAGGATTCTTTTATGGAGGGTGTTATCTTGTGACAGATTTCCCACTTAGCGTGTGCATGAGGGACAGAGAGTAAGAAGGGAGAGGTTTGGCTAACAGGGATGATACAGAACATTAAGCAGCTTACGGTGAGGATCAGCGATCGCTACGATAACAGCAATTTGGTCCTGACACAGACCCTGATTGAAACTGACACTCCTTATGCATGCAATATAAATCATGAGTAAAATTATACATTTCTATTTTAATGAAGCAAGCCAGAAAAGATATTAGAAGTATATGAGATAATTCCAATCTGCCCATTGGCTGCTGAGCAGTAGGATTAGACCATTTTTTTAGCACTATCTACAACAATCTGCTGTGACGAGCTCACAACCAGCATGCATTGCACCTAATAGACGGTAATCAACTTTTACAACACTAGCACATACTGTAACTATTATGTTTAATACATGTGTGACAGGGTATTCTGATTGATGGTTTCTAAAGTTTGACTTAAAGCTAGAACCAATAAAAGGAGTATTGAATGCAGCACCCATTCCAGAAATGCTGATAAAACAAAGAACAGCATTTCCAAACCGGGACACTGAGACAACAAGGTAGACTCCACACTAGAACACGCAAACAGAATACAATGATCCAACAAGACACCAAGGAAACACAAAGTCTGAACTCACAGGGTAACCAGGACTAACAAGGGGCAGGTGATACACCAACAGGGACAAGGGAGAAGAGACAGACTTCAAAACAAAACAGGAAAGAGAACATGTACAGAACACTCAAATGTGACAAGCTTGATTGTACTATTAACTTACATTGTAGCTTGTTTAACCGCTGCCAACTGCAGCGATCTTGCGTAATACTGGACCAATATCAAAGACTGTACCCTTTAAAAACGCTAGTTACCCTTTAAAGATATACTCTAACAGTGTTTTCAGAGGCATGACATGTCAATATGGGTGGGCCATTTCATTGAGCCATTAGATATATATTCTGTACTGTAGGAGAGGGAAGGTTATTTGCCTAAAATTGTATTCTTGTGGATTTCTGTGGCTGCACACTTAAAGAAATGGATCCATTTTGAAGACCCATTTTTCCACTGTTGTTTGTAGTCATTCTTAACGGCTGGGAGCTTGCACTTTTGACAACTTGTATTGCTTTGGAAGTACATAGCAAGACAGTTTATTTCAAATGTGTCTTTTGATTTTCCATTCAAGAGCTAATAAAAAAAGATTGTATTTTTGAAGAATCCCATTGCAGGCAAAGGGTCTTTGTTGGGATTCCACAGCTTCATCAGGTCTCTATCTTTTCCACGTCATGACCTTTTTAAAACATGTTTCAATTACTTGGTGATCTATTTAAAATGTGATTAAGATTATGCATCAAATAATCTCTTGTCATGTTCATGTTTAGGTATGATATACGTCTCTACATTTCTTCAATGTTCCCAAAAATGCTAATGCTGCCAATTAATGTATAGTATATGTTTGGTAGATGTATTCCAAATACCATCACAAGGCTAAATGCTAATTTAGCTAATTTATGGATGAATAAGAGTGATTAGAGCTATTCCAAAGTATTCCCTTAGCCTCTTTGTGTTTCTACCTTCTGCTAATGAAAAGAGATTTGGATTATTGATGTACTGTAGTAGGAGGCCATAAATCTGCATTAGGTAAAGCCTTGTTCTGATTTAGGACTCGTTCCCGGCACATTTAGCTAAAATTGATGTAGGTACCTGTCCCACAAAAAGCCTTCAGGAAGTGTTTAGTCATGCCCCGTGCAATCTCCGACTGCTCCCAGTCTCATACTGTAAGTGGTAGAAAAGTAAAGAACAATAACAGAAGATGGTACGAGTCACAGCGTTTTGTCTGGCTAGGATGAGCACTCATTTCTTGTTTAAAATTGGTTTCATTCAGTATGTCTCTGTCAGAGATTGTATGGGGAGCTCAGCATTCTAGTCATGAATAAATCCATTAATAATATGTTGCCATCATAGAAAGCACTTTGCTGTTTCATTACCTCTGTAAAGGTGGTTATATTTATAGTCCTGTTTAATTTTTATGTCCATTTGTCGGTTTGCTGTTCAAGTTCAAGTTCAAGTCTTTGTTTTGCCAAAGTGAATCACCTGGAATTGGTTATGGTGATTTTGCTCACACAGAACAATGCAAGACAGTATAGGACAATGGCATACAAACAAAACAGCAAATTTAAAACAGAGACACATGGGTAGCTACCAATGTGTAAATACAGTAAATACAGAAATAGATCTGACAGTGCTAGTGCCTTTTCGTGACCCTGAGGAGGAGGACGGAGCTGTGTAAGCCGGACAGATAAGGGTTGCTGATGAGAATGGAGGGCCCTCACAGCCTGTGGGTAAATGCTATTTGGATGTGTGTGGGTCTAGAAGTGATGGTTTCTAGCCTCTTGCATGACGGTAGAGGGGTGAAAAAGGAATAAGCAGGGTGTGATGAATCTGCCATCCCAGCAGGTGTAAGGTTGTACTGAGGAACAGCTGGGCTTTAAGGGAAACTGTTGATAACACATCAACAGTTATAATAAGCCAAGTGCTGAGTGAAACATGATTGTCTGTAGATATCCATCCAATAGTAGACAATACATTTAACTTCAAAGTCAACCTGTTGGTGGAGCAAGAGGAAAAGTCAGGTTCATCCTCTGCATTCTGTACAAAAAGCCATTGCAATACAGTTAATAGTTGTTGAGATATTTCAGACTCAACCAGAGTTGGGAATTAAAAGACAGACATAGCTAAAAAGTATAAAACAATGTTTCTGGCATTATACACACACAGTGTTACTATGTTTTTGTAATGGTTTGGCTGCCAAATTCTTAGAGGTGTGGCAAATGTGGATTTGTAGCTCGATGGAGATATGCTCTCTGAATGCTTTTTAGTTAACAATTACTATGCAACTGAGTGTAATTTTTCCAGCTCAGAAAACTCTTCTTAAAGGTATAAAGTTAGCCAATACAATACAATCAATACAATAATTTTATTTTACGTACATGTATTTTAAATATACGCAGACACTTTATATCAAAAGAAAAAAAAAATCCCCAAGATTTTTAATTATAGTATAAGAAAAGGATAGATAACTAAAGGACTCCACATATCTAACACAGTCATGTGTTAGATATGTGGAGTCCTTTAGTTTTACTAACAGAAAGTAAAAAAATCTTTCTTTTATTCTTATGTTTTAGGATTTTCGTTCTTGTGTGAAATGTGTGATTTTGTTATTATGCCAGTTTTTTGGGTGTACATAATCCCAGTCTGTTTGAAGGACGTCTTGATAGGGGACAGCCATGTTTGTTTAAGATGATCAGTGAAATGAATCACTGTCTGTCTCTAATCCCTCGTCTCTACCTGCTCTGTCACCTTCATTCTCACTTGCTGTTTGTTGTCTGGCTTTTTCTTTTTATCTGTCTTTACTTTTGTAGTTTGCTCCCAATCACCTTTATTAGCTCTGGCCCTTTCATTCCCCCTCTCACTATTATCCTTGTTTTGAGGGTTTTTTCTTTTAACACTGTTGTCACAGTATCCACACGTCTTTCCCTTTAGTGCTGATGAGAGGTTTGATGCTACATTCCATACAAATGTGCTGGTAAATGCTTCAGGATCCTGCCAGTACATCCCACCAGGTGAGACATTCAAAACGTTCTCTTTCTAACTTTGTCACATTTCAACCATAATAAAAAAAAATACACTTTTCAATTCCATTTTCTCAACTATATCTTATCACTGCATTGCCACTATTCATGTTTAATTTTTTGGTCTTTACAGTATGGTTTCACATCTTAAGAGACATTACAGTTTGGGTGATTTGCTGGTGTAGAGACGGTGCCAAAGTTAAAAACATACAAAATGTTGAGTAAAAGTAAAAGGTTTTTAGAGACCAAGGTTAGATACAACCACTTTAAAAGCGTGTCATTGTGAATGCGTCGCGTGTTGTAGGATGTGCCACAAGGTGAACACTTTTGAGACAGTTATATGTGACCTATATATCACTACTTCCTCAGATGACTTTTGTACTTTTGGAAATGCGTATATTAAATTTTCTTTCACTTCATTTAAAGGTGCAGTCTGTGATTCTAATCTAATACACTTTTTGTGAAATTCAGTGAATATGTTCTCATGGTCTGCTGGCTGTCTACTCTGTGTGTGCACTGAAAAAGAAATTGGATTGTTCACACATGGCACAGGCTCTGGAAATGGGGAAACAAACAAAGTGGGTCGTACTGAGCCAGACGAGACAAAGCTATTCTGTTTGCACTCGTGGATATATGAGGATAAAATCTGTGGGAGCGAGAGGGACAGTACATGCTAACATTCTGAAGGAGCACCTTTAATAAGAAACTTAAAGGATGATTTTTGTTACTAAAAAAGAGTTGTTTTGGTGTATAATTTGGCATTAAATGACATTGAAGCGCTTCTTGATCAATACACTTACACTTATCCCGGGACTGTGGTTGGCACGTTTTCCTCAAAAATGTGAGGCTTTAAAGAGTGAAATGACTTGGAAATATTTTAATGCAGTCATTACTTGAGATTTTAAACAAATTATGCAAATCACATAAAAAAATAATGTAAGTGTTTAGTGCCAAAAGTAACTTTCCTCAAACACTTCTTTGCAGGGATCCTGAAAAGTACCTGCTACATCGATGTGCGGTGGTTCCCATTCGATGTGCAGAAGTGTGACCTAAAGTTTGGTTCCTGGACCCACAACGGCTGGCTGCTGGACCTCCAGATGATGGACGTGGACATCTCCACCTACATACCCAACGGGGAATGGGATCTCGTAGGTAAGAAGAAAAACAGACAGGCCCACTGTCAGGTGCATAACAATACTAAAAAAAAGGAAATCTGAAACAAAGCAACCAATAAAACAAGTTTCTGTGGCTGTAATGAAACATATTTACTTACATTGCTTTTCTCAAAGTGTTTTCGGACAGGATTAATTGAGAACAATGTATCACCTGCTAAATAAAAAGAGCTCATAGCATGCTTTGTATTACAGTAGAAGTAAATTAAGTTTTGTCAACCATTCACCATATTTTGGTGACCATTTGGTATGAATAAATCTGAAACTCTGATTACAAAGATACATTAAAATAAAGTAATAAGAACGTGTAACATAAGAGGGATAAAGATGACGAATGAGAACGGACATGATTGACTGACTGCACTCCCAACATCTGTGGGATAAGTAGTAGTACATTGAAGACTCTTTCAGGGACTCTGAAAGCCTTTGACAGAGACAGATTTTCAAGACAGATCCACTAGGCCCTATATGTCATATTCCACAGAGTTAGACAGCAGTCATTATGACACAGCTCTGACAGCAGGTGTTTCTGTCGACTTGCTCGTAAGATGCCTTTCTCACCGAGAGAGTCCTGGTTAACGAGTGCTATATTGCAGAAAACACAGAGAATATTGCAGATGTTAAATACTATAGTATTCACATAGTTTCTTTTTGAACTCTTGCCATTTATTTGATGTGCTATGATGATTGTAACCTGATTAGCCACTGTTTCTGGTGTGAGAATTATGTAACAAAATATATTTAGTGGCTCACAAGGAATAAAAAAGGTGGTGCTATTTTAATCAACTTTTAAAGTTCTAGTTCAACATTTTGGGTAGTATACTTATTGGCAGAGAGTCAGATGAGATTTCTACCACTCTTGTGTATATACGGTAAATATAAAACTACTGCCAGCAGCCGGTTAGTTTAGCTTAGCACAAAGACAGAAAGTGTGTGTGTGGGGGGGGGGGGGG
>NC_048408.1:4444570-4460224 GCF_013103735.1 Etheostoma cragini
GAGACCTGGAATACAAAAGAATACCCACAGTCCCTGAGAAGTGTAGATTGACCCTCTGGAAGAGATACAGTGAGGATTTGAACACCCTGTTATTTTGCAAGTTCTCCCACTTAGAAATCATGGAGGGGTCTGAAATTGTCATCGTAGGTGCATGACACTGTGAGAGATATAATCTAAAAAAAAACAAAATCCAGAAATCACAATGTATGATTTTGTACCTATTTATTTGTGTGATACAGCTTCAAATAAGTATTTGAACTTAAGAGTCATGGGAGAAAGTCATGTGGTCAGATGAGACCAAAATATAACTTTTTGGTCATAATTCCACTAACCGTGTTTGGAGGAAGAAGAATGATAAGTACCATCCCAAGAACACCATCCCTACTGTGAAGCTTGGGGGTGGCAGCATCATGCTTTGGGGGTGTAATTCTGCACATGGGACAGGGCGACTGCACTGTATTAAGGAGAGGATGACCGGGGCCATGTATTGAGAGATTTTGGGGAACAACCTCCTTCCCTCAGTTAGAGCATTGAAGATGGGTTGAGGCTGGGTCTTCCAACATGACAATGACCCAACGCACACAGCCAGGATAACCAAGGAGTGGCTCTGTAAGAAGCAGATCAAGGTTCTGGCGTGGTTTAGCCAGTCTCCAAACCTAAACCCAATAGAGAATCTTTGGAGGGAGCTCAAACTCTGTGTTTCTCAGCGACACTACAGGAAACGTTTGACCTCTGTAATTTCAAACAAAGGCTACTTTACCAAATATTAACATTGATTTTCTCAGGTGTTCAAATACTTATTTGCAGCTGTATCATACAAATAAATAGTTAAAAAATCATACATTGTAATTTCTGGATTTTCTTTTTAGATGATGTCTCTCACAGTGGACATGCGCCTACGATGACAATTTCAGACCCCTCCATGATTTCTAAGTGGGAGAACTTGCAAAATAGCAGGGTGTTCAAATACTTATTTTCCTCACTGTATGTGGACGACATATTGCTCTCGTGAGAAGGAAACATGGAGCGGGCACCTTTGCAATGAAAGAAAAGGATCAGAGACACAAAGGAGAATGACACAAACTATATAGATGACACAAACTATATAGATGACACCCAAAGTAGACGTCACAACAACGTCCCTTGGCGCTTCTGAAGATGACGGCAGAGCCAGCAGTTGAAACTGTCAAGGTACAACAAAAAACTTCAAGCCTGTTGTATAAGAAAAAAATCACTTCTAAATTTAAACAATAGGCTAAATGAACTTGTTTGGATTTACGCTTTGTTTTTTGAACAAACTGAACAAACAAGATATGTATTAATTGTGCTGAGGTGTTGGTAAGTGGATTTGGACGGAGCCAGTCTTCATTCTTGTCTTAGCAGAGTGTCTTCTGGCTCCAGCATCATTTTTACAGCAAAGAAAAAGTGGTCAAATTCATATTCTCATTTATTTCCACAAGAGCGCAAAAAAAGGATTTTTACCAAAGTGTGAAATAATTAGTTTAATATTACAGCTTTACAAATCAAAATTTTCCTCCATTTTTGGTTGCTTAATTTATTCTTAATTTGGTCTGTTACAGTAACTTTGTTATTGGTTAGTCTGTCTGTCTTTTCCAAAGAAACAAAGGAAGAGAAACAATGGTCAAGTTCTTGTCCTTTTTTCCTCGCCTCATTCTCTCTCTGTGAAAATGAAGAGCCCACATCATCTCGAACTCAAGCTTGGGTGTTAATCAGAGGCCAACAGAATAATTCACATTAACACACACATACTTAAATACAAAGTGAGTGTACCCAGCTGGCTGGGGGTGTAGAGGGGGGCATGGGTGAGTGTGATGACAGCTGGCCTAGGGATGGTTCACTTAATGATGGCACAGCCAGGCAGCAAGCTGGCCAGGAACACTCTCTGTCCTGGTGCCTCAGAACATTCCCATGCACACGCGCACACACACATACACACAAAGACACACACATGCACACCTGTCTGCCAGAGTCAGATCTGTAGCTGTGAATAATAGAGCAGTGGGCTGAGGTCAGACTGCTCAAGTGCCGGGGAAACAGGGGAGAGGCTTTCACTTAAGCTGCCATCCATCACATTGATAAAAGGCAGACAAAGGCTATCTTTCTTCGACGTTTAGGTGACAGTTTACATGAAATGAAATCAAATCTGTGCAATTCATTTTAATAGAATTTCTGTTTCCACACACAGACACACACCAAGTACTTTGAGGGGTAACTTTGTGATCAAAAAATGATTTGCGGATTGTGAACATGTTGCTGATTGCATTGTACCAGGGCTTCATTCAGACTGAAAATCACTTAAAGGTATAGGGGACTGACACAGCTGTACGATGAGGCTTCCTTCTATATTTGACTTTTATACATTTAGTATACTGTATAAACACACACACACAAATTTGAAATTTATATGAATATGAAATCCCCCTAATTATGCAATGGCTCTTATACACCTAAATGCCCACAGGGACTCTTACTTGAGTCGGACCTGACCAAGGGGAAGTAGTTTTCTGTTGATTTGATGAACAAGGCAGATTAATTGTGTAAATATTAACTTGCCAACAGGACAGATAAGGCAAAGGCGATAAGCTTTAGGGATTAATAAACAATTAAGGATTGTTTTTGGAGGTTTAGTGGGGAAATTTGAAGTTTAACACAGAGTTTGATGACAGATCTTGAAAGTTTCTCTTGCCCAAACAATGCACATTCCACACACAAGCATTTAGGACTTACTAAAATATGAGGTGCATTTTTCACTGGGTGATGTAGGCACCATGTTTTGACAAGGAGGAAGAATGCATGGAATATAAAGACAATGTCTCTGAAATGATATTAACGGGACCCATTTATTTATTTATGACTTAAACGACTTGACCCCGGGACCTGTCTTTCTTGTGTCTGTTTGGACAACAAACCACAACAAGCAGTGCTTCATAGGGATTTTAGAATTTGGAATGTGTTATACCCAAGGTGAAAAGCGTGTCGAGAGGATTAGTACTTTATCTAAGAGATTATATCATGACGTCATTGTATTATGTGCAGTATTCCTTCAGGAGAGAGTGCATTTGCTGTTTTTTAGCTACAAGCTGCTTTCCACATGTTTACAAAGACAGTACATTAATGATACAAATTGTAATCTTCCTAAAATCCGAACATCTGCCATACTGTGCTTGGTTGAAGTTGAAGTCTGTATGTTTAGATTTTAGTGGCATTTTTTGGGATTTAGTGACATCTTTGTTTAGTGATTTGGGAGAAACGGACATGTAATCTATAACTTGTTGTCCTGTATAATAAAATGACATTTTTCCTTGCTTAAAGGCACATTGACCACGGGATAGTTGAGGATTAATGATCACATTTTTGGAATTCTTGACTCATGACCTTTCTTTTGACCAAGGATTCACCTTTGAAATTGAAATGGTCCCAATAAAAATGTACTAAAAAGGATTTTTATTTGATCCTCTCTTCCAAGCACTCAACCGGTAGCTACATATTAAAAGCTCTTTTTACAAGATCATATTCAGCCAAGCAGAACTAAGAACAAAGCTTTATTCTATTTGATAGTTCCGTGTTTTTGACATCTAATTGACTTCCCCCCTCTTCATTTCTCCCCCAGGTGTGCCTGCCAAGCGTAATGAGCTGTACTACGACTGCTGTAAGGAGCCCTACCCTGATGTAACGTTCACGGTCACCATGCGCCGCAGGACACTTTACTACGGCCTCAACCTGCTCATCCCCTGTGTGCTCATCTCTGGTCTGGCCCTGCTGGTCTTCCTGCTCCCTGCTGACTCTGGAGAGAAAATCTCACTTGGTACAGGGCAGTCCACACACACACACACACACACACACACACACACACACACACACACACACACACACACACACACACACAGAGACAGACAGATATTGATTCTTCAATATAATCATACATACTGACAAACATATATTTCCTTCCCCTAAATTTTTTCTGTCAGCCCACCTGGGCCCAACACTTTTGCTAACCCATTTATTTGATGTTGCTTTATGCACATACTGACATTCGGCAGTGAATTAGCATTTCTGTTGGATTTGACTTATTAGCAATTGAAGAAAAGCTCCATTATAAACACAGCAAGGATAATCACCTGGACCTGAAAATGTCAGCTTGTTTCAAAACGCCATTCAGTGAGACAGGGTCAGAGTAAATCTATGACTGCACCGTAATTTTTTTTAACCTATTTTGAAGCAACCAGCTGCATTTATTTTGAGTACTCTCAAGCTTCTATTCAAGAGAAAACAAGGCTGTGATGAAAGAATGTATCCTCTTTGATTCTGCTCTACTGTCTTTCTCCAGGCATCACAGTGCTGCTGTCTCTAACAGTGTTCATGTTACTGGTAGCAGAGATCATGCCTGCCACTTCAGACTCTGTTCCCTTGATCGGTAAGATACTTTTCTACTCTCATTATTGCTCATTGTTACCAGCCATGACAGCTAATTTGGTATTGATTTCACCTTCTGAGTGTGTGTGTGTGTGTGTGTGTGTGTGTGTGTGTGTGTTAAACTTACCAGCACCTTCAGATCTTTCTGTTATTTTCCTCCAGTCTCTTTTCTGTATTGAGACATGAAACCCCGGGATAAACACAATTTATACATTGTTCACTTCAAAGTAATATTGATCTCGTCATCTAACTTTCTGTAAGAATGTAAATACGTATATTTCCCAAAAGGTTAAAGGATTTCTTTAAGGTTGCAAACAAGTTTGGTAAATTGGAATGAGACAATACAGAATATGGGGACGTTTTTCTACATTTACTTTCACCTTGGTATCTGACTTTCATCAAGGAGCTGTAGGCACAGTCTACAGAGTACCGCATGGCTGGTGGGTCAGTGTGGACATTGTTTGTCATTAACTATAGATCAGGTGTCATAAAACAGCTGAATGACTTACTGCCGAGATATTCCCACCCCATATTCACTGCAGAGCAGCCTGTAGCGGCTGGACGTGGGGCGATGCTGATTCATGTGATGATCAGACTAGAAGACCAATAGCAACAAAGTTGCATTGTGCACGACCGTACTGATACTGACCAGAAGGGACAGGTCAGCCAGCCATGAGATGGGAGGGGAGGCTGCAGACAGAGATGCTGCTCAGTAATGGAAAACGAAGCCATTAGCAAAGTCATCATTACTGGAATAGACCTATCAACACAGGTGGAGCAGAACTAATAGATTAGAAAAAAAAGAACACTCCTCAACTTTACCTCTAACAGTGTTTCATACAGTCCCCGTTACACTTTGAAATGGACATTCATACGGAGGCATTTGATTGATCTGCCTTTTCTGTGAGGTCGCTCACAGAAAAAAAATAAAACAAAAAAGACATTTCTTTTAGAGGGGAATATATTCTCATTTTTGTGAAGGCAGTGCTTGTCTACATACATATGTTGTGCATTTCCATGTTTCGGTGGCTGTTTTGGTTGGTCAGATGTTAGTCAGCCTCCCCCAGCCCCTGCATTGTTATGACCTCGGGTTTGTTGACAGGCGTAAATTCCCACTGACTAACCCAGGAAACTACTAGAACTGTTGGGTCCTTGTAAATTCTGGAGTGTGGTCTAGACCTACTCTATCTGTACAGTGTCTCGAGATAACTCTTGTTATGAATTGATACCATAAATAAAATTGAATTGAATTGAATCAAATTGAATTAACCAACCAACCAACTGACTTGGCAAATGTCCTGCCAAAATATTATACTTTACACATGTTTCTTCTTGTACTGCATGTAGATACATGAGCTTTTGATTCAGAATATTACACCATGTTAATTATTCTCTAATTCAAATACAACATTGCTGTGCTCTACTCATGTGCTCTTCTCGTCTTTAGCTCAGTACTTTGCTAGCACCATGATGATTGTGGGCTTGTCCGTGGTGGTAACAGTCCTGGTACTACAGTTCCACCACCATGACCCCCATGGAGGGAAGATGCCTAAATGGGTACGTTAACAATAATTTATTTCCAAACCCGATATTTATTCACATGCCAAATCTGATTTAGCCAGGCAGTGCATCATTTTAAAATTACCATACACAAGTGACGTGTATTTGAAGGTTGTGTCAACACAAACGTTTTATTAACAGAGTATTTTTACCCTCGGTATGAGTAAACAACCATCTATCTTAACTGTTTGTTAGGACGCCATTTAAATCAGTAGTGTCCTCAAACAGTCACTATTTTTGTGACAACTGTGCAGTTATGTATATAGTTTATATATATTTTACGGTTGATAAGCTCTTGATTAAATGTGGGTTTCCCCCAAAAGAATATCTACTTTGAACCATACAATCATCAAATAATAATGCCCTCTATGTAAAGAACTCATCCGTATGTATTATTATTGTATAATCCAATGGCACATTGTTCATCACAACAACAAGTAAGAAAGGGGGTAACAGTTATATTTGTTCTCTGTATTTCTCTCATTGACATTCTTTAAATTTTTCACTTTTCCATTCATGTCTTGGTTTATGACTCACCGATCTCTCCTCCCTGTATCTCCTCTGTCAATCATCTCCCTGCCTCATCTCATCTCTTCATCCAGGTCCGAGTTATCCTGCTAAACTGGTGTGCTTGGTTTCTACGCATGAAGAAACCTGGTGAGGAAAGAAAAACCGCCGTGAGCTCCAGTAGCCCCCCAAACTACAAGTACTCCAACCCTGCTCCTCCTCACCATACCAGCACCAATAGCATTCAGATGAGCACCATACCAGGGCAGGCATCCACCCAGTCAACCACCACCAACGGGAACATGAAGCTGTACTTTGGCTACCACTCGATGGGTACAGACAACCCTGCTTTCCCACCGAGCACTGATTCAGGTGTGGTGGTGTGCGGTGGTGGGGGAGCCGGCCATCCTAACGGCTCCTCTCCACATGAGATCCACTTAGAACAGGCGCGGACTTTGCTGCTGGAGCAGGTTCCAGAAATTTCCCGGATCCTGGAGGAAGTGCACTACATTGCCCAACGCTTCCGGGAGCAGGATGAGGGAGAGGCGATCTGCAGCGAGTGGAAGTTTGCAGCAGCGGTGGTGGATCGGTTGTGCCTGGTGGCCTTCTCACTCTTCTCCATCATCTGCACCTTCACCATCCTCATGTCAGCTCCCAATTTCATTGAGGCTGTGTCCAAAGACTTCACATAAGGCTGATTTCCTCCCTTTCTGAGAGGAAAAGAAGAGGAAATGTAAACATTAAAAATCCTGACACAGTTAAAACTGTACCACAAAAGCCTCCCTGCTACAACGATGTGAAGCCCCAAATGTTTGTTATTTCAAAGTGTTGTGACCGACCACAGTACACCAGAAGCAAACCTTTCCCTCTATCTTTACATATTACAGTCAGTAGTTTGGCTGTTTGGAGATGATGTGATTCTTGATGATGATGTGACTGTACATACAGTATGCCACATAGGAGTTTGAGGCTAAATGCAGTAGTTAATGATGTAGAAACTCACACCAATGCACTTTTAATCTCTCTGCTATACCAAATTATTTACCTTATTAGCACCACCTGGGCTTCACGCCTCAACAGAATATATTGTTGACACTTTTCGCCTCTTTCTTTTTTGCTTCTTTGGTCCACTTCCTTATCTTCTACTAATGTCTTAATGTCTTCAACGGTTACAAACAGTACAGTCAATAGAGTTCAATAAACAGTTTTAGGAATAGTTTTATATGGGCTTGTGCTCAGGGTTCTAAGATGGCTATTTTATTTGTATTTTGTAAATAAATCTACATCGTACTTCACAAAGATTAAAGAAAGGTAGAGAAAGAGATTCAATCTGTATTAAGTTTTAAAATTCACTGTTGACTCGTAGCATGGCCCTTCTAAGGCTGACAATAATAATTTTAATTTTAGATCATATGCCAATGATTTTTTTCATTATTTGATTGCACATTTTTTGTGTAAAATTTCCGAAAATTGTGAAAAATGCCTGTTATAATTTGCAAGACCCCAAGGTGATGCATTCAGATTGCTTATTATATATAATCCGAAGTTCAAAACTCAAGAAAATTATTAATTTACAATTACATCTGAGAAAGAAAAACAGCAATTCCTCACTTTTGAGGAGCTGGAAATAGCAAATGTTTGTAGTTTTTGTGTAAAAAATGACTAAAATGGTTAAAAAGTAATTAAAGTAGTTGCCGATTAACTTTCTCTTGAGCCATTGTAAGCATTGGATTTGTCCTACCTCGCCTTTCTTGCCTTTTACGTCATCCACATTATACCCTTGCACTTCCTTTTTTACCACCAATTTTCTTATTTCTTTACACCCAGGTTCTGTATCTATAACTGTGAATAGATAAAGTGTTACTGTTTCCATTATAAAAATCATACTTACCTGTGACATGTGAGACATTAACCATTTTGCTCTTTTGAAGTTTATTAAAGCGTGACGTAATTTCTTCTTGCCTCCACTCCTTGTGCTGAACAATATATTTAGTTAGCAGTTTACACACTCTGGCTATTCACAATGTATTTTTCTTTTGAGATCAATTTAATGTTTATCTGACTTGTGTGCTAGTTTTGCTGGTTCTGTGAAAAACTCACAATTAAAAGATCAACAAAAGTAGTATTTTAAAGACACTATTTGTTCTTCTGAGGGATTTTTTAATGGATTCTAAAGGGAAATCACCCCAGAAGAGATGCATTTGGAACTAATCTCTGCTATTATAGTGGTGAGTGCTTTGTGTTCCTACTTTCTAATACTCAGCGAAAGGCAAACACATGCTTCTCTAATCTCTAGCAACAACATGCAACAAGGATCACTGGTGACCTTATGTAACAGATTTGTGTTCAACCTTCTCCCCACCTGACCATGTCTCTGATCCTCAGTTGAACAAGACACACGTGAACTCAGTTGTCAATATACCGTCCAGCACCCACGTCATTAAAATGGCAAATTCACCTGCGTCCCTCTTTTGCGCCCATGGGCGTGCTGTTCTTACAGGGAGGTGTGTTCAGGTGCATTCTGGGCGTATTGCTATCTTGGGGCAGGGGGAAGTGATCCCGCCATTGCCCAACAAAAACCTGATCTAAAGCCAAAAGCGCAGCATTTCATTGTTATTTTAACAGCGCATTAGTGAAATGCGCCTAGGCTTATAAACAGCATACACACTCCTCTTGTTACACACATAGCGACACGCAATAACACACACGCAAAATATTTAAAAGATTATGAATAAAAATATGACCGTGCAAATCCTCCTTCATAACAGCAATGCACCAAGGTACAAACGTGCCTGGCTTTTAAAGCAAATGGGAGATGACATTTGGATTGATTTATTGCATGTTACACCCAAAACACACCCATGGATTAATGAAGACACTAATTACAACCCCGTTGAACCATGAGCAAGGCGCGCGCCGTTAAACTAGCAAAAGTGGATGAGCCTAAATGCACCTGCACCAGGTGCTTCGCGCCGTGCCCTTAGACCGTTAAAATAGGGCCCCGAGACTGTAAAGCGTTCCTATGGCTGATCCACTGACGGGAACGGATGAAGCCAATTTTTGCGTCTTTGCAGTACTCTTTGTGTTCCTTTATTTGTATCTAGTTTTAAGATTTAATCAAGATTCAAAACATGTTACACTCCTTTTTATGTCTAACTAGTAATGCCATATTTAGTTTAACCATTGCTAATTTTTCTTTCTGTGATGGTAGTAGGCTAGAGCTGCCATTGTTGTATTGTATTGCTCAACATTATGGGAGTCTTGTTGAGAGTAAGAGGAGATTTATTGATGCCACTCTCATGTCCGGATGGTATATAATGCTACAGCCAGCAGCCAGTTAGCATCTAAACTCTCTATGCTAACCAGCTTCTGGCTGAAGCTTCATTGTTTTGCTAATTAAACAACATGTTATATCTCTTTTGTTTGATCCATACAAAATCAGAAGTGTAAAAATTGTAAAAAATGTTTTAATCAGTATTTACCTATAGTTTAACTGTATCAGCTAACTGATGGCTGGCAGTAGCAGTGGTTATCTTTGCTTGGCATGAAGACTCACGGAAGTCAAGTCAGGAGGCCAATAATTAATTGGTGAGCTTTAGAGGTGCTGGAAAGTTTTTTTTGTTTTTTTTTAACCTTTGGACTAAGCCAGTTCAGTTTTTTCACTCTGTTTCTAACATGCAGCTGGCCATAGGTTCATATTTAATAGACAGACATGAAAGTAGTATTACCCATCTGGTCTGACTCTTGGCAAGAAGGTGTATTTCCCAAAATGTTGTATTACTACTCTAATATTGGTCCACTTGTTATTGCACATTGTGTAGATGGTAGCTCATATGTTTATACGAGGGGTTACTGCATGTGAAGACTGGAAGCAGAGCACTGATGATCTAAGAGAACAAAGTTGTAGAACCCATGCCGGGATTGTTCTTTTTCCTGTCAAAGGTCATGTGGACATAGATGGGAACAGGCTCTTGGTAAGTATGTTACGTAATAGGTAGATTACAAGACCTGGATCACTGACTCATGGTGAATATGAATAGTAGAGATACAGTGACAGTGACTCTGAGACATGGAAGGAGAAGTGTCTTCTACATAGCCTTCATGTAATTTGGACTGACTTTACTTTGCAAAATGGGAATCTCTGTTGACTGATATTGACGTATGTTTGAGATGAGGGTGGGATTGTTTGCTTTTGCCATGCTATCACAGGATTTTTTTTTTAATCACCACTGTTGTATTTTGGGTCAACTTTAGTGGCTTTTTCTTTATGGTTTGTGCCTCTCTTCTCAGTATAAGTCATTCTCCTTTGAAGGATGTACCTTACATAAATTCACTGTGTACATGACTATTTTGTGAAAAATAATAAAGAAATGTGATAATCACTGGCATTTGAGTGGCTGACGTTTAAATCATTCACTAATTCATACATTAAGAAATGTTTTCACTCACCAAAGTTGTCGGACCATCCTCGTTCCTTTCTACTGAAGTTGCAGTTGTCAATCTAACTGGACAGTCAGTGTAATGGCAGTTTGTCATCTGAAGTGCCTGGTAAATTACAGCATGTGATTGCCATGAGACTGTTCTTATCAAATGTAGTTAAATAAAATGTGACCTACAGGAAATGTCAATTTTTCTTACTTTAAAAATTTTAGATTTAAAGAAATACCATTGGCAAGAAAATAAGTGAGCACATTTGTCAAACTTTCAAAATGTCCCTTTAAACATACAGTAAAAACAATTTGGTGTAAAACAGAGGAGACATATGATAATTATTGACAGAATGAGCTACCCTCAGAGGGAGTAGGCCATCCTGATAGACATTTCTTGCTTGACTGAATGAGCTACCCTCACCTTAACCATAATTACAGAGGGAGTGGGCCATCTTGATGGACGCTTCCTGCCTGACAGAATGAACTATCCTTGTCTTAACCACATTTACGGGGGGGTAGGCCATTCACAGTAGTTTGTTGCAAAATGACACATTGAGTGAGACATAGATGTTAGCAACTGGGCCCAGCATCTGTTGATTTATAATACCAAGCAACTCTCTGATTTGATACTTTTTTTGTTCCTTTTTTTTGAATTAAGAAACAATAACTGACATGTGTTCCCGTTTTCAACACTGTCTCTTACTTATTGAAAAGGGAACTATATTACTTCAAGTTGAAGTAATAATAATAGTGATAACATAAAGTAATAATTCAATCTACACAGCTCTATAAAGAAGGAAAAATCTCTCCATTCCCGTTACAAACCTTTTCCATTTGATTCTAGCTAAATATTTCCATTTCATTTACACTAAAGTGTATGCATGTGCATGTTCCACCATTGATATCCTTTTCAGGTGTAGTTGCATGTGGCTAGATATAGTGGTATTATATTTTAAGGACAAGTTTTAGACAACTGCACTAAGTTTTTAAGATTCTCTGCACCCATAGCTGATAAGTGAACACAAGCTCAGATATGAAAATGTAAGCGTGAGTCCACAGCAAGGCTCAGAAAACTTCCTCATTTCCCAGCAGGAATGAATGACTGAGATACTGCAAGTTGGGAGGGATCCAATCTCCCAACTGACATTACTTAGGTTCATGCAGCTCACACACACACACACACACACAACAAAGAAACATGCACATCTAAAAAATGCTGCTCAGCAGAGTGATGACATGTTCAAAGTAGTCATATCTAATCTCAGGTTTCACTACACACAGCTGTTGGTGGCACTAATTGTAACACACTCCTTTACACACACAAACAAACACACAAATACACACACACACACACACACACACACACACACACCTTTCATTTGTCAACAGTCTAAGCTGACAGAGACAGTGTCCCCACATTGTCCCCAGTCCCCACCCCTTCCCCCTGCAGACTGTCCCAGAGCTGCTCCGCTTCTTCTGGTCCTGAGGTGGAACAGACCACATGAGTGTCAGGTGGGGGGAGTTGTGCAATCCCGGTGAATATTGTTTGCCGTTTGTTGGTGCCAGGTCAGCTGGAATATATTTCTGCGGACTTTGTGCAGTTAGAGTAATGTGAAGACCACACACATGCCCTTTATGTGAGATCTATATTGCTGTTTGATTTGTAGAATACAAAATGCCTGAAGGCACACACCCGTCTGGCCTTTAGTTGGGGATTCTGGTGCATTCAAATCCATTCTCATTGGTCCATCGTTGGCATGACAACATGCCAAGCGCATCTTTGCTGTCCAATGAGGAAGGACCTGGCTCTACAATATGTAGCTTTCACAGATCAAAAGGGTCTGTCATGTAAATCTGAAACTCTAACATCAATAAAGTTTAATCAACTTTGCATTGTCTTAGCCTAGACTAAGTCCCCAGGGGACAGGACACAGAAGGCCACCTTTTGGTGTATAGCAGGAAGCTTCTTTCCATATGTTAAAAGCCAGACTTGACCAGATCAATAAACAAATGGGTCGTCTTGACCTCTTCAAAGACAAAATGCATATAAATTTCATCCTGGCTGCATCATACATAAAACAGAAATGCATTGTTTTCACAACATTTTTTATAACTTTTTATAACAACACCCTCCAATCATTCCCTCCCTCTTCATTAAGACTCCTCCTGTAACAGCAGCACAGGACATGCACAGCGGTTTATAGTGCATAGTCTTGATTGATAAAATGAAGAGAATGAGAATCAGGACAATGAAGGTTAAAACCAAAATAGGGTAAGAGGTCAGTGAATGTTGCTTTGTTAATACAAAGGTTGCTGAAAACCATGCATGAGTGAAGTAAATTGTGCAGTCACTGTGTATGCACTAGTTGACATGCACAAAATTAAAACTGAAATAAAATAAAATGGTTCATGCAGGATTTGTTTTTAGTGCAGAAACTGTCTGGTGCAGCAATTCAAATATGTCAGTTTTCACTGTCTGATTACATTTGTCTGAAGGTGAGATAAATAAATAAAGGTTTCACCTTTGAGCCAACATGTCCTGACGTGTACTTAAAAGCCTCTGCAAAGCCTGACAACTCATCACCATTTACAGCTTCAGGGAAGCCTTTGCATAACCAGTACCACATTTGCCTCTGCTGCAAATTCCAATCCTGCTCAAAAACAGACAGAGTAAGTTGGTCTAATAACCAAAGTGCATTGACTGCAGTCAGTGGAGGACATAGGAAAAAAAAGTGAATCAGTATAAATGGGAAATCAGGTAAAAGCTAAGGACAAAGTTGGTCAAAAAATACAATTGAGAACAACTTGAGAACAAATTCTCAGAACCTGTCACATTTACACAGTTCCCCATTCATTCCTGGAAGCTGCCCAGTACAACCAGTCTGATCTGCTGCCCACGGAGCATATTATGCTAAGTTCATTCCAATAAACCCCAAATACAATGCCAATCATTGGGACGTGGTATCAAGCATTTCTTCTTATTTTATTATTACTAATGCCATTAATATTTATTATAACCTTGGTGCAGCATAATCATTAATTACTTTCCCACCACTGTGAAAGAAAAAAAGGACAATAAAAATGCAATTTTGTTTTCTGTCTACTGTCAAGATGTTCTATCTGTTGTCTAACAGTTTACAATTGTGGTTTACAGTAAGGATGATTTCCAGTATCACAAGCGACTGAAATATCCATTACATTGGGTTGTCCTTCTATTTTGTGGTGAAAACAGAAAGTCAAGTGATGCATTCAAGTACAATCCCAATTTGACTTTTGTATCTACATGATTTTCTGCGGTGTAAAGTCCGACTCTATATATAACTACATTTACAACGATGCATATTCAATTAATAAATTGGATATTTTTAAAGATAATTCTTAATCATTCAAATAATAGGCTTGTGGTAAATATCACCTAAACAAAATAACCACTGCATACTGCTTTTGTGAGAAATAGTTATTTTTAAACACCATTATTTTTATATTGTTTTAAATATTTCAACCATGATTAAAATCTACTAAAACAAATAAATAATGTATGTTGTACGGCTCAACCCTAGAGAGGTGTTCCAGGCACGTCCAGCTGGGAGGAGGCCTCGGGGAAGACCCAGGACTAGGTGGAGAGATTATATCTTCAACCTGGCCTGGGAACGCCTCGGGATCCCCCAGTCGGAGCTGGTTGATGTGGCTCGGGAAAGGGAAGTTCGGGGTCCTCTACTGGAGCTGCTGCCCCCGCGACCCAATACCGGATAAGTGGTCAAAGATGGATGGATGGATGTTGTGCTGTGATGGATACTTACTCAATCATGTTGTCCTTGATATGATCCACACAGTAATTCATTTGACTAAGTAATTACGGCAGTTTATTAATTGAGGGAAGAATTAGTATTACAGCATTTTTTTGTAAAGCGTTTTGTTAACTAAAACAGGAAAAAAGCAATGGTTGTAATTTGTAGTCAGGTATATTGTCATATAAAATGTATATCATCTGTATTGATGCTTTTAAAGCTATTGTTTACTCTACAGCATCATACGTTTATTTTTTTATGCTTCTCTTCCCCAGGTTGATGTTAACTAGTTTCAATGTCTATTCCTGCTTGGTGTTCCAGAGCAGAAAGCGTAGACGAGGCAGTGTGCGTGACACAGACAGAGATTGAGTGTGTTTGCACCCTGCCCCAGTACTGCAATGGGTGTACTTAATGTGTTTGAAGAAGACATATTTTATGGGGTTCTTACTGCATGCCCTAAGTGACACAAATAGGCTGCCGATGTGTGTGGGCGATTTGGCGGAAACATTTCATCATTTGATGATCATCACTCCTACTGTCTCAAGCCATCCATTTTAGAAATTCCCCTATTTTTTTTTTCTTTTCAGGTTTGAGAACCACTTACATGTGTCTGGCCACACATCTACATTCATCCATCTACTCTATCTATTCCACTGTCCATCCCTCCATCTTTTTTGTCCCTGAGGCTACATGTGTACTGTAAATTTCAATAAGCATATTCATCCAATGACACACCGTGAATGGAGCTTTTTTAGGATGGGAGTCTACTATAAGGTGCAAATGTCTCATCTTCGAAGATGTACTGCACCTTAAGTCTCAGCAGCATAGAACTATGTTGCTGCATATACATTAACTGATATTACAGTTTTTTTCAATCGCTAACAAGCGCTTACCCATACTTCAGATATTTTTTCTAAACTCTTAACACAGACTCA
>NC_048408.1:4460324-4476286 GCF_013103735.1 Etheostoma cragini
GTTAATTGTGTTTAGGGTTCTGAAAATGTGACAACTGGTTTGACAAACGCTTGTTAGCGACTGAAAAAAACTGTAATGTCTGGGGATACACATAACTGTAGGAAAGAAGCATATAGATCAGTCAGGCTTAGTTCAGAAGTGTTTATTACACTGCATGTAATTCAAAGTTGTGCATAGAGATGTATGTTTCTGTCACATTTTAAACTCCTTTTTCTCCCTGAATAAAAACTTAATCATCCAACTGGCACAGCAGAGCAGAGGCTTTTGATATCCAATAGTCACTGGGTCGATTGGAGGGAATCATTACTGTCACAACAAAATTAGTAGAGTGACCTGGAGTGAGACAGAAATGAAGGGTGAGGGGAAAAAGTCAAATTAAATTAGCTATCCATTACATTGCCAAAGGGGAAAGAGATTGTTCTAGACAACAAAAACTCCCCCAAACAACTAGTAAGTAACTAAGCTTAAGTGCCCTTAAGCAAATAAAAAATAACCCCCTGCCTGCTCAATCAGTATCGAATGTGTCAGCTAAATGAATTCAAATGTAAAAATATGAACTGCAATCTAAACAGTAAGTACCTGTGGTGGACAGAGTCCCAGCTCTGGCTGAGGTCTTGTACAGAGGAGCATGGTAGAGGTTAGGCTCAGGCACGTAGTTCTGCTGTGGCTCAAAGTGCACCACTGGCAGCATGGCGTTCATTACTCGAGGTAACGCATCCTCAATCACCATGTTGTCATCGTCCCAGCGACTGGAATCCATGAACAAGCCATGCACGAGCACACCATCCTTGGGCTCTGGTAACTGTTGCATCCACAAATGAGTTGGAGCAGTGGAGAGACAAGGATACATATTGAGTTATCAATTCTCTCTTCTTAATGCATTGTTGCTTATTATATTTTCACATTAAATGTACAATGTAATGGTCCATAGTAAGGTTTGACATTCACTGTTGTTCCGACCATCACTTATCTATTTAAAAGCTGGGTTACCAACACAAACATAATGTTGTTTTTGCTATTATACAGCAATTTATTAAGGTTTTTATTTTTATTATCCTTACAAAAAAGGATAATAAACTGTAAAGATGTTCTATTTCTATTGGACTATTTCCTTGCTGGGTGCAGTTGACTTCCTTTGGTCTCCCACGGCTATTACATGATGTCATGGTTGGTTACAGCAAATAAAATATCTTTAATGTATTTGGCATTTAAAAGTACACCAACGTGTGTTGGCTTGAGTCTTGAGGCACCTAAGTATGCTTTTTAGGACTTTTTTTTTTAATAAGTTTTTCTCCTCCCCGTGAATTTTATTCCCTTCTATGAGCACTGGTTAAGAGTATAGTATAGTTATTCACGATTAAATGAAGGTTAAGACACGGTCGTTGATCCCACGGTGGCGGTTTAAATTTACAAAAAAACTGTAATGATTGACTTATTTACACAAAACATACTGAATCACTGGATAAAGACAGTAAGTAACAGACTTATTGGCAGATAGGTGACTCTGCTCTGGGACTATACAAAATCTTTGTGGACAACCATCAGTAAAATATTTTCTGTTAGTTGTGCTTAGTGCAGAAAAAGCAAAGAAGCTCAGGGAGGAAAACAACAAATATGGGTGGGTGAGTTGATGGAGACATGAACAACAGAATTTGTCCATTTTGCTAAGAGAAGAGAACAGTGAACTTAAGGAAATGTGGAAACGTTAGCTGAACTGTGTGTCTACAGTGAAAACTCAAACAAATAATACTTACTATTGCCAGAAGACACTATTTTAGTTGTTATGATGGGGAAGGGGGCATTTAATGAAAAGAGAGACACCCGCCACTTAAAGTAATGAGAAAAAATGAGACAAGGGCAACATGGGGAATGGCCTGCAGCAAGTGTTTGAAATAAGCAGAGAAGGACAACTGAAACCTACATGATGTATCAGAATCCTTAAACATTACTTATCAACAACACCTTCCCCCTCCCCTTCCCCCCCCTCCCTTCACGTACGTCATCATCCATGTCCAGTTTAGTGTTGTTAGGGAGACTGAGTTGAGCCTTACAGACTGCTACCTGGTCTCTGTACAACGGCAACATGTTGAAGCGGAAGTTGAGCTCATCAATGGGCAAATTGTAGTGCCTGGCATGATTCTGAAGCACCCCTAAAGGCCGGCAGACAGAGGAAAACAAGAAAGACATTTCATCATGTTTTCTTTGCAAGACTCTAACGTTTGTAAATTGTGCATTTACAATAATAAAAATATTAATAATAATATAGTATAATTAAAAGAGTAGTTGGAGTAAGAGATATTCCGGTAGCTTTGAAATGTCGCCTACTGCTATGGTTCTATGAACACATTCAGTATATTCTGTTGCTGCAGTGTTTTACCAGTAAGAAAGCCTTGAGGGAAGAAGAATCCTGAGATCCAGAAAGATTTGGGCTGACCAAGTGTGATCCAAGCCTAGCAAGACAGAGTGAGAAAGGGACAAAATGTAATTAGAATTTGGGCATCTATAAATAACTTTTTAATGTGTTGTGTTCAATGTTTAACAAGCCATGGTGCATTAGAGGCACCCTGTTACTTATGGGGTCTGATAGTGACTCAACTTGAACTGGCATTTTGGTGGATGGTCTCGTCTGAGGAAGTACACATTTGCACTCTGACTCAGCGGCTACCCATCACATTATAAACTAATGCATGCAACTCTCCCCCTTTTGTCCTCTCTGTGTGTACGTGTGTTTGTTTGTGTGTGTGTGTGTGAGAGGGAATATTTAGTGATTGTGCAACACTCGGGTTCAGACAAGCCTCATGGAAGAAAAGCTAAAGTCAGAGGAGATGAATGAAATGCTTAAAGATGGTGTACAGAGAGAGAAAGAGAGAGAGGAAGGGAGATGGTCTGTGCCTCAGGGAAGAACTCAACATGTTATTAGTCTTCTGAACTTCATGGGAGCACACATGGAGAACTTCCATTTGTTTCTAAGTTCCATCCATACCAAAATAGTTCCTGTTACAGTGCTTCAGAACTCTCAAGTTACACTAAAGTTACACACTCACCCACACACACAGACAAAGACACACACACACACACACACACACAAATTGCTTCATGAAATTTCAGTGTGCGTGACTCAGTGATTCAGAGACTTGAGCCAGAAGAAGGAATTTAGTCCTGTTATCATATTTCAGCCCATTTTCAATATTCTCTGATTCATTTATATGCTTTTATGTTAACTTTATTAAGCCTATAATATTTTAAACAAAATACAAATACAACTCAATTTAAGCAAGTGCATAAGATACCGATAAGTGTGTTCATGTGTCAGTATTTGTTTTTGTTTTTCTTCCAAACCTGGATAAAGGAGGTCCTGAGGGCAAGGTCTCTGACCCAGGAGGCCAGGGGTTTGAGTGAAGGGTAGGCAGAGTTCGCCCAGTGGGTGGGAACCTGGTTGTTCATGAAGCTTGTGTATATGCGGTCCATTTCTTCTGACATAACCACCAGACCTGCTACTGCCTTCTGCAGAGTGACAAGAGACGTCTGGGAAGCACAGGAAAATCATACATCAAAATGAGGCAAATAAAAGGTAAATGAAAATCTCTCAACATTTTTTATATATGTCATATGTTTAATAACATGCTCATGAACCAATTCATTTTTTCTCTCTATTCTTTCCTATTCTATTATCATGGTATCACATCTTTTTATTAGTTTTTGTGGGGTTTTGTTTATTCTTAGGTCATTTTGCCAAAGATGTCCTAGTGTGTTTCCTTAAGCAGTCATTGCTAATATCAATAGCGACAGGAAATACAACTTTAGTTATGCTAGCTATGTGTGTCACCCTTAGAACTCTCAGCAGGTTGTTAAATCGGTCTGTCTCTTGGCCCAAAACGGTTGTCAGGGAATTAAGGCGTCCGTTTTTGTCTTGGACAAACAGAGATTCCAATGCTTCATCCATGTCCAGACACTCTGCACAGGCAGGTAGACAAACCAATAACACAGACAAGTAGACATACAAAATAGAAATGGAAATCACTGAGTTAGAAATGTGGTTTATGACATTCTCAGTAATGATACAAATACATTTAGGTTGTGGCTCAGTGGTAGAGTGGTTGCCTGCCAATCGGAAGGTTTGTGGTTCGATCCCCGCCCCTGCAGTCATTGTCGAAGTGTCCTTGGGCAAGGCACTGAACCCCAAGTTGCCCCCGGTGCTGCGCATCGGAGTGTGAATGTGTGTGAATGTTTATCTGATGAGCAGGTGGCACCTTGTACGGCAGCCCCGGCCACAGTGTATGAATGTGTGTGAATGGTGAATGTTCCCTGTAGATGTAAAAGCGCTTTGAGCAGTTGTTAAGACTGGAAAAGCGCTATATAAATACAGCACATTTACATTTACATTTACATTTAATTGCATGTGTTTCTGTTTGTGTGTGTGTGTGTGTGTGTGTGTGTGTGTACCAGGTAGCTTGGCTAAGATGGCTTCAGCAAGCTCACAGACTATTTCATCGTTAGTTTTAGCTCCATGACAGGCTGATGAGCGAGGGTTTACATCGATGATGGTGCTGATAAGAGTCATGGTTTCTTGGCGCTGTGGAGGCAAACACATCACACACATCACACATCACAAAGAGACACACACAGACACAGCATCCTGGTTTATTGATATTTTACAATTCTCACACTCTGATTAGAAATGCTTTTTTAACTGGCATTAAACTGTAAGAGCAGCTACATTTGAAATCATAAGTATTTCACATAATGAATTTAGTTAAAGTGTCCTATTTCAGACTTTAACCTTGTACAAAAATAATTATGAGTCACTCAGTTGAGTTGAGTTTTTTTTATAGATATCTTATCTCTCTCTCCCCCCCTTTCACATGTCTATCCACTGTCTCTGTCTAATAAAGGGAAAAAAACCTGAAAAAATAATCTTAAAAAAATATAATTGTTCCTCACCTGAAAGGCCAGGTTGGCATTCTCATGCATGCCAAAGACCTCGGGATCATCTATAATTGGAAGGCTCTCAATATATTTCTTATATTGCTCTAGTTCATCTGCCTCTGGGGCATAGTAGATGCCTTAAACAAAAAAGTGAGAAAACAATGAAACCACAGAAAAAATACGGCTTACAACACTAAATGGAGACAACTGGACTTTTACAAAAACACATGTACCTAATTTCCATCATACTGTAAATTGTTAGCATTATGATCCCTGTACAGTATATGTACAACAGAGAGAAGAAGAGAGCTTGAAATACCTGAGGAGGAGAAGGTGTAGGCAGGCTCCAGAGTTTTAGGTGAGAAAAAGCCTTTGAGGACTGTCCTGAGGCAGCGTTGGTCCCAGGCATCTGTCACTCTGCCTCCATATGTGATCTCACCTAGGGAGACAATCACAAAAGGACCAATTAAAAAACCAATGATCAATTAAAAAAGACATACAGACTACATAATGTATGTATGTAGCTACATTGTACAATATGTGTGCTACACACATACATATTACTGTGCCACGTGTGTGTAGGAGAGAGACAGCAAAACAAAGACAAAGACTTAGACTGATTTTTAAGCACATAAAGGCTAGTAGGAAAAGATAAACAAGAGGCAAGGGACTGGAGCGAGACAGCCATAGCTAGAGGGTAAATATTGCCTGATCAAAAGTAAGATTATGTTCAACACTAACAAATTCAACATTTAAAATCCATTCTTTTTGTTACCACGCTGTTACAGTATGTATAACAATTAGGAAGGGAGGACACAATCAGACCAATCTCTGCTGAAGCCGTTAGTAAGCTGCAGGCATGGTTCAACTGTGACTTCTTTTTGCAGAAGAAGAGAGAAACTTCAAAAGAGGAAAGGCAATATCATGCTTGGATTGAGCCCAAATTCGTTTTTTCAAAGAGTGTAGCTCTGGCTCACAAGGACTGTTAGAATTAAGGGTTAAACTAATAACAGATTAGTGTGACAACAACAACGAGAGACATCAATTTGATGCCAGAGAGATGCTGCGCTCCACTGAGACTGAACACAGAACATAATAATTTGAAGGTGTAATTGAAAACCAGGTAAGGGAAATAAATTAACTTTAGATATATGAAATGCATCGTTAATGAAAGGAATCACTCCTTCTTTTTTATAACAACTTTGAAGATATTTGTTATGGAAGTTAAGGACAGGCAATATTAGATCAACACAAATTAAAATTTCATTTGTGTCCATTTGTGAGATAATAAAACAACTACATGATAAATGCAGGTTCATGTTTAAAATTTGTTATAAAACAAAATTTAAATCGAAAAAAATTAAAATTACTCTACATAACTATACTTGATGTATAAGAAAGTCTTAGAAATAATTGTGATAAACAATATAATTGTCTCATATAATTGTCACTTACATTCAAATTAAATCAAATGTATTTATTTATTACTTTTTTTTAAAACAAATTAAAGTTTTGAATGACTTTCAAAATATATCTTTTGGTTATATCCCTTCTATGCAATATAACCCAACACAAATACACAGCCTATGAAGTAAACAACACCTTTTTATTATCATCCTTCCCCCCCCGCCCCCATCTATTCATTTTTGCCCCCTATGACTGTGTATAGAGTCAATTGCCAACAACTAGCATTACTTTAGCTTAACAGTCCGACCAATAATTATTTATAAAATTACGACAACAATTACCTATTACTTATTAAGGAAACCGAAATCACGTAAATAAAAATGAACAATTTGACAATTATGTAATAATTGTTACAGGCCTAGCTACAATATGGTTATAACAAAACTGTTAAAAATGCAAGCCTGTGATGTGTTACAATTTAAATCATTAAATGAACTCAGTTGTCAGTTTTGTGGGTACACTTAGCTAAAATAAATGCAGTCTAATACAAAAGCCTTGCATTATATTCCTTAATGAAGATTATAAGATTTAGTTTTGTTAAGACTTTTTAGAGAGGTGTTGAATACACCTTTAGGTCAATTTGGGATGCAGTTTGTTTAGCTGTTGAATTTTATTGTGTTATACAGTATGTACTTCAGTACTTCATAGCCATAACATTTGGATTTCTTTATCTGCTGTGTTTGACAGAAAAATAACTTTGTTGTGCAAGGGAACATCTGTTCTTTTCATTTTGTGCTATTGCAACCACATTTGGTGGAGATGCTTGAGTGGCCATGACAAATTTGGTGCTATTTGGCTAATAGGTGGTGCTAAAGCTCCATTATTTCACTATTAAGGAAGGAAAACCTGTCTGTCTATCTGTTTATGTACGTATGCATGAATGTCCTTCTCAAATTTCAAGAAATGTTCATCTAATCAACTTCCCACTTGGCAGGTGTGCTGTGGACCCTAGGGAGTTCAGTGTCAGGTGTAAAGTTGATTGGATGAGTGGTTCTCATAGCTGGGCCCCTTCGGAACAGGCCAAGCAATCTGCCTGTTCCAAAGGGTCACATGCACAAAATGGGGACTGCACTAGTAAAGAAAAAATGTGATTAGATCACTATTCTATGAAAAAAAACACCACAAAACAAAACCCACCAAATACATCAACTTGTGCAGTATGTCTGGCTTTCCAAATTTGGATAGACCTGCATGCAAATATACACACATATCCCTGTGTGTAGGCTTCCCTACCAGTGATGTAGATGAGAGCATCCCAAGGGATGGTGCCCTCTCGGCAATAGAGGTTGAGGTTGAGCAGAGCACACTCCCTGTCACTGTCGTTAAACTCATAGCGGATGTTCCAGCCCAAAGGACCAAATTTCTTCCGCTCCTAAGACACATGCAAAACCAGACACAGATAAGAAGATGCGTAGAAGAACAGGCACATACCCAAGCAAACACACACAGCAGCATGCAAAAGAGTAAAACATGTACAGACACACAATGCTGTAAGGATCAAGTATGTGTGAGGTGTGTGAGAAAATATGTAACCTGGATGATTGCATGGAAAAAGCACATTCCAAAGACCATCTTCCTCCACTCACGTCCCAGAATGTGGTCTTCAAAGAAATTGCTGGAGATCTCGGTGAACGCCCGTCGTATGTTGGCTCGCAAGCCTTTAGGAGGCTCATTAGTCACCTGGCAACAACAACACAGGGCTCAATGGCTGCTATAAAGAAGACCACAGGGAGTTCTTCTCAGACTGCCACACATTCTGGTGCCATGCTGGTGTCAACCTAATTTTCCTTGTTGTGCAGGCAGTTAGTAAGCCTAGTTATAACACCTATAGCAATCATCCAGTACATGCTAATGGTAACTTGTGTATAAATCCCATTCATCAGATCTCTTTTGTTGCTAACCCAGAAAGAAGCAAGGATGCAGCTCATTAATTGGAGGACAGTTAAGATTTCAAAGCAGTTCTTAAATAGCTAACTGATAATATGAAAGGTTAGAGACCATGTATACTGCAACGTGATCTAAAAATGTATTGCTAATTTTGAGAGTGTCTGTAAATTAGTTAAATAAGTGCTTATTGTTTCACAGCAGCATCCACAAAATTATAAGCAATCATGGAGTACTGTTCCAAGTGTGTGTGTGTGTGTGTGTGTGTGTGTAAGTAAATGTATCATACACTGATCAGAGCCGGTGACTAAAACCAGCTTTACCAGATAGTCAAGTGATGGCCATGAAGACAGCTTTGTTATAACAGTGTTGGACAATAGAAGGTCTAAAAATGATCTTTATTTTTTGATTTATCCTGTAAATCTCTCCCCTTGATGACTGAAAATCTTCCACTTTCATCTGAGCTAATGTTTCCAGTAGACAACGAGAATAGATCTTGAGTTACTGGAATGCTGCCAAATTGCTGTACAGACATCAGAATATTCTTGCATATGAAGAAATACAATGTTTAAAGCCCTGTGTCAAACAAACCTTTCAAAAATATTTCTCCAATTTAGAGGCTTAATGACAGCAGCAGTAACTTTTGATTGATCCAGCAACTTAGGATTCCTCCCAACTACTACTACCTTCTCACAGAAAGTGCTGGTGTTGCCACTAAAATGACTTGGACCAAAAGCTTGACTATGCTCCTGCTTATTCTCGTTTGTTGCTATTATTTAAAGTTCTTATGATACTGTGAGGGGGGAGGAAGGGAATGACATGCAGCAAAGGGCCACAGGTCAGAATCGAACCCGGGCCTGCTGCATCAAGGAGTAGACCTCTACATATGGGCGCCCACTCTACCAACAGAGCTATCTGGGCGCCCAAGCTCATGGACTTTTGAGCAGCTTCACAGTTGTTTACTTGACAGCTGAAAAAGCTAATTACGAGAAGAGTGTCTAACCAGTGAATTCTGAAATGAGATCTGTGAATGGATCACATTTTAGGTCAAGTGAGTTTGACCTGCATAGCCCATGGAATAAAAAGCCTGCACTTAAACAATCCTTTTCTTTTGGGCTGATTTTACTTTTACCGTGATAGGTGATGTCATCGGTTCTGTCTTTTGTTCAACAAATTACAAAGCATGAAAGACGTCACTTAACTTTCTATCAAAAGCAATGCAAATCAAATCCATTTAGCCTTTTATTAACATCCCATATGCCAGCAGACACAACATTGCCATTATCTAATGCTTAAGAATAAAACCTTCAGGTTCTTCTTCGTAATTAATACGCTTTCTTCAACCTACTATCTGTAGAATACAAAATTGTATTCAGATAAATTATTAATAGTCTTTTGTACTGATGCAATATGTGCAGTATCAAGTGTCATTTCCAAATAAGTTGTAGAAGTTAAACTCGGCAAGTATTTGTCTTTAGAATATTTGCTTTAAAAGCACGTGGGTGTGAAATATTCATATTGAAAAATGATGAAGACCCATGTAAATATGGAGAATACTTAATAGAGACAATGCTAATTTCTTCAAGTATCAACTTTTTCATATTGGAAGTGAATCCGACAACTTTTTTAAACTTGGGACAATAGTACTAGAGAGCAATGTTTGACTATATTTAAATTAGATTAACTAAAGTGAAAGTACAGAGAGGCAATGTGTGTGTTTGTGTCTGTGTGTACCTTGACAGAGTTCTGAAGCACTGTAACAGGAAATACTTTGGTAGGCATGGAACTGAGAAACAAACGGAAGTTCTCGTTGATTGATGTTTCTGCACAGGAACAGAAAGGAACATTATTCACAGCCATTAACACTAATGTGGCTCTGACTGCACAGAAAAAAAGTATTTTTCACTGATGCTGTGAAAAACCAAGAAAACAACCACAAAAACAGCAGTCATTCATTTGCGTCCCCGGAAGCTTTGTTATGTTGTGTGCACATTACAGTACATTTTCTGTATTCACTTGGCGTTCTTCCTCCAAGTTGCAGTGAGCTGATTTCTAAGCCACTAGAAATGAGCAACAGTTTGACATGTAATCACAAATGGGACGGTAGCCACCTCGTTAATAGGTGTCAGGACGCTCTACCTTCTGTGATCATGTGTATAGTTACATTCAAATGTTTTAATGTTGTTTCAATGTGGTAATACCAGGATCCGTAAAGGTCTTGATGAGCTCCTCCATGGCTAACATCCAGGAGACAGCCAGATGACAATTCTGCAGAAAGACCCATTTGCCACTCTTCAGTGCTGCACAGATCATCTTCTCTGCTATCGGCCCCTGGCCTTGACCCAATGAGATGGACTCAACTCTGATAGAGAGAAAGTTGGAATTACCCCTGTGATTACATGTTAACACCTATATTCACAAAACATCTCTCCCAATAAAGGTTGCTGTCCATTGTTCTTTACATTTTCATCTCAATTCTGTGATAACACCCCAACCTTACGGTATATCATCTGTCTTTGTTTTTTACCTGTCAAGACAACCTCTCTCTTTGGCAAAGCGCTGGAAGGCTCCCATGGGGTCGGATCCTGTGCTGAGAATGAAGACCAGTGGTGTGGAAGGGGACATATCATTGTAGAGGTTTGCCAGGTCTACTGGAGGGTTCTCCACAAACTGCTTGCCTAGGCTGACAATAACAAACTCTGTTGCTGCAAACACCACCTGGACAAGAGGGAGAAAGACAAGACAAACAGGACAAGTAGTGAAGAGAAAGAAACACAGTATAGGCTTGATAAAGAAAAAAAGGTAAATTGATGGCATCAATGTAAGAAAAGCAATAAAGGAGGTGGACTTATAAATACATTTTGACAGATGTTATAACCAAAGAGAGTGACATTATGGGGACATACATTGAAATAGGTAATCAGGATGTTTTTATTAACACCGGACTGGACGTCACTGACAACAATGGAAGGATTTTGTTTAAATTCATTTGCTTGCATGTCTGGTTTTCCATGGCAATGCAAAGGACAATATAATGTTTTGGCATGGCCAAGCTGTGGGCTGCAGGCAAGTATAGTTGGATACAATTACATGGACAATGACCGTTAATTGACATGAACTTGTTTCTACTGCACACAACTGACCAGGAAAAACCTGTTGCAAGTTTAATACATATCTTTCCACAGACTTCATCTGAGCTTACCTTTTCTTCAAGGAAACACTTGATTAGGACTAGCTTCTGGAAGGCCCCCAGCCTCTCATTCCAGTAGCCTCTGATTCCGCTCTGCTGCTTCACCTCTTTCAACTCCCCAAGAGGAGGCAACTCTGGCACATAGCCTTCCCAGTTCTCTGGATTAATAGATGCTTGAAGTTGTCCTAAAGGAGAGGCAACTGTCATTTAATGCTACACAAATGTTCCGCAGAAATCACAATGTGGTTGAAGATGGTAGAACAAGACTAAAATAAATGCCTGAGAGTGAAAAAATATGTTTTGTAGGTCAAGTAGTTTTCATTTAATTCCTTATATTAAGCCGAAACACAATGCACCTGTTCTGATTCTTACCTTATCAGCCAGGATAACTAATTTGGGTTGTGTTACCTAGCCCAATGTGGATATGGGTTCTGGTGATTTCCTTGGTAATGTCCTTGAAGCAGGGTAGTGTGTCCTCCAGCTCACAACACGTCTGCCAGTAAAAATCACTTAGCCAAGGCACATCTGGCCGTTCTGCATAGTCCTAGGAGAAGGAGAAATAGAAATGGAGAAATCATACAACCACAAAGGAAGGAGATGGGAAGGAGATAAAGGACTGTCCTTGACTAGAGTGACAGAAAAGAAGAATTAAACTAGAACTGCACGCAGTTTCAACGGGGTCCAAGCCTCCCCTCGCAAGTGGTCCCCAGCGAACCGAGGAAATGTTCTATGTTCATTAGAGCGCCCCCTAAGTGCCTGCCTTTACCAAATTTGGCAGTGAGCCTCCTGGCGGTGGGTGAAACAATCATTACTGGTTTGGTTTTGATAGCATTTACTGCGGCAGAGATATTAAAATTGCAAATTTCCCATTTAAATGCATTGACTTTGTTGACAAAACCAACAAACGTTAATTATAGCGCCCCCTAATGGCCAATTATTTCCAAATTCGTTGTAAAACCTCCGGGCTTCATGCCAAACAATCACCCCAAGTTTGGTGTTGATACCACTTATTTTGTCCGACATATGGCAAAGTCTGTTCATGAAAAACACACTTTTTTGTATTTGTAGCGCCCCCCTAATGGCCAAATTTGTTGTAGAGACCCAGAGGGTCATAGAAAAGTATATTCTAAAGTTTGGCTTTGATAGCATTTATCTTGGCCGAGATATGGCAAAGACAATTTTTTCATAGCTAGCTACAAAAATTAGTTTGCCGTAAAATGCGCAATTTCTATCCTATAAATAATCTTTATGCAATCTTTTGTCAGGTTGGTCTGGAGATGCTACGTGGCAAGTTTTGTGCAGATCCATTGCACGGTCTAGGAGGAGTTCGAAAAAGTTGTTTTTTAATAAATTGCGATTTTTCACGCATAAAAGTCTATGCGGAAGTGCGCGTGGCCTATATCATGAGATTCAGTAGGATCCAGGGAACGCGTGGATGTAAGTTTTTTTAATAGATGATGTACGGTTTGGGAGTGATAGGGCCAAACGCGTTTTTTGTGGTATAGCGCCACCTAGTGTTGGAAGTGGGGCAATTCTTTGCGCCTGAGGTAGAAAAATAATGGATAATGGAAAATCCTAGCGAAAACAATAGGGTTCCACAGCCCTGCTGTGTGAAGCGCGTATCGCCTTGCGATTACCGTGGTGCACGCGTCCTCGGGCTTGGACCCCTAATGATTAATAAAAGTGGAAAGAAAGGATGCTTGAGAACATCTGAGGCACAGATACATAGCCAATAAGAGAGAGTGATTTAAAAAGTTTTTAAAATCAGTAAAAGAAGCATAGATGATGGATGTATTAAAGTTGTGATGCAAAAGACAAGAAGCCAGAGGCACAGAAGTGAAGGAGAGGAAAAAAATGACAGCATTAGCATGAGGATCACAACGGCTGACAGCCAGCACCTCTAGCCCAAGTAATGCCATATAAATGGTGGATGAACACAAAATATACCCCTGGGTGGTACTGTGGGATCTGTGTTGTGGGCTTAAAAGCGTCTAAATTTAACTTAATCTCAAAGCAGCTTTTCTTCATTGCTATGTACTAACTTTTACCTTCTTAAATGCCTAAACCAATGGCGCTTCAGCTGCACACCCTTCTGACCCACTGGGGTTTGAAAAGGAAGATAACAAATATAGAAAAATATATAGGGTTAAAGAATGTAGAAAAAGCAAATTTTCAATGAAAACCCTTGAAATGCCTATGGACTATTCTGCAGTCCATTGGAAACTTAGTTCAGATGACCTTATTTTGAACCTCTGAAGGTGTCACGCTCGACTTGAGGTACTAAGGCTTATTTGTTGAATGTCCAAAACCTATTAGCATGCAACATACAGGTTGAATGGACAGCTGAAAAACCGAGATACTCTCACATTCTTATCTCTCTTCAACAGAAATATTTTTTTTGTCAACCTCTCTAGAGATTTTTGGATACATTTTTGTCTCTCTCTTTCCTCTGTGTGTTCCCATCAGTCTCAGTAGTTTCTCAGCAATAAGCTGGCCAGGACAGAGAGAGACTGACACTTTGTAACAAAGCCCTTTTTTTCAATCAACTAAATCCCACCCTGGGGGGATTTTGAAAATGAAAATAAAACGGCACCTTCTTGATCTGCAGTTAAGAGGATCCAGCCCAAAAAATTGTAAGGTTATTGACTATTTATAAAAATACTTTTTATTTATTAAGAGCTTATGACACAGTTAAACATAGGAGATTGTATCCCGATTCCTAGAAAATGAACCTCATAGCAATGATTTGCCTACAGTCGCCTTGGTTATGGCTATAGTAATAGTGCAATTAGAGATGGTGCAACTGAACAAAGTGATGATTTACAGTAAGTGTGAAACTAACCAGTTACAAAACAGTAGTTGACTTGACACTAAGGGCACTTGCTACTATTGTTCTTTAGGAAAGGGGCAAGAAATTTATAAAATTATTATAAAAAATGATCAACTCTGTAAATTGTGTGAAAGATTGAATCTTCAGTCTAGTAAATGCACTGTTTTCAGGACCTTTTTTATATTTGGGCACCACTGTTTTTAAGCAGACCAAGGTTCGCTTGTTTGGTCCGCACCAGAGTTCAAATGAGTTTTCACAACACCCTAAAAAACTAGGACTATGTGACAAAACACCCCAAAGTTCGGTTAAAATGGACCAAACTGCTAGGATGTGAAAGTAATCTTAAACTTCTGACTGCTTTGGCCTTAACTGGCTAAAAACTATCATTGCACATTTCTTTATCCATACTCACCATGAATGCATTGTGGCATCCTCCACCCCCCTATTAGTTAGATTTTCATCTGACACAAGCAATTTACCAGCGAGAATAATTTTGACTTATTTTCCACCTCACCTTTTCCAAAGAGGCAGTTCCTTTTAAGAAGTGCTGCCACTCAGCATCAGAAATCTCGCCTTGCTGCTTCATGATCTCTATACACAACATGAAGCTGTAGATAAGCTTGTGCTGCTCGAAGAGGCCACGGGACACATTGATGTAGGAGTTGAGAAGGATCTGGTCGAGCAGGATCTGGAGACGCTCTTCTAATACCGTGCTCTTTTCTGACGTCTCAATGGTGGAGTTGAAGAGCTGAGGGTTGAGAAAGAAAAGGACAGACAGAAAGGGACATACAAATATTGGACAACAAAAAATAATTATGTTACATCGGGGCTAGAAGTCTTTTCATAAAATGTTCTTTGCAAAAGCTTAAAGAAAAAATCTGAAGATTTCTCAGTGGCTTGTAAAATGAATCCTGATTACTCTCTCGTACCTGTTTGAAGTACTTAAGGGAGAACTGGTACATTGGATCGATCTCAGAGAGACTGGCGATTACAAAGTACAAGACTGAGCCTCGGGTGGCCACTGGTCGGTATCGCTCTCTTGCAGCGTTGATCATTATCTCAGTGGTCTCTGCCTCCTCCAGACGATGTTTGATGGCCTCTGATGTCACCTGAGGAAGGGTGGAAATGAAGAGGAAAAGACGAAAAAAGAAAGAGATGAATAGCAAAAAAACAAGAACAGAATATGGTAGAGGAATGGACAAAATAGGATAGAACAATATGAGAACACAGGTAAAATTCCGAACGTTAAAGGTCCAATGATATTGTGCTGGTTGGATGCTTTGATATTGGCCTTAGTGGTTCCCTAACACTGTATATGATGTCAGCAGAAACGCCAGTGCTAAATTTAAGGTATTTGTACCTGCTTCTCCTACAGACATAGCTGTGTTTGAGCAAGTTTTGGCAGAGGTTGCACTGTTCTCCTAATACATCCATGGTTAGCACATGTCAGCTAACTTGTGACTAATTGTAACTAAGTCTCCCGCCGGGGATGTCAATCTATTGTCTAGAATCTAGTATTTTTAATAACAGTAATTCCTATTGCTGGTGTGCAAGGCTTGACCCGCTCATTAGCTCCGTAATGGATGTATTAATGGCGTTTTTCCACTGCTGGTAACAGCTTGCCTCGGCTCGCCTCGGCCCGCCTCGGCTCGCCTCGGCCCATTA